>NC_051229.1:2467488-2552488 GCF_015220715.1 Pygocentrus nattereri
ATTGTAATCAATTTTTATTCGGCGAGAATTTGAAAAATTGTTGGGATTCCCCTTAAGCAGTACCTAAACGGAGGACTAGATGTTTCCTCACTGCTGCCTCTCCTTCTTCTTCTTCTTCCAGCCTCCTTTCTCCTGGAAGCCTGACCTGGGCTTTGTCCGGCTTTTCAGAGGGAGTTTATTAGCTGCCATCTGTCGGGATCAGAGTGCTCAGGGTGGAGTGTTGGCTCTCTTCTTTTGTGTTGGGGGTCGTCGGGGGGCAGACGGTTCTTGACTCTCCGTAACCTTTCGGTCTTAAGCATGCGCTGCTCCTGAGTGCAGCCGTCCAGCTGCTGTTTGCACAGACCATCTCCAGGAGTGGGCCTTTCCCAACCAGGGGCCAGCAAACCCCCAGGGTTCATGTGGGAGAGGGCGATTGGATAAATGCATTGTTGGGAATAAAGGTTCTGTGCAGGAACGTTTTTCGTTTGTCATGGAACAGTGTAAATGTTCCTGCAAAGCTACAGCAGTGGTTCTAAGGTCTGATTTGTGAACCTTTAAATCAGTTTTTCCAGGTGAGAGTTTGTATTTGTACCTATTCATAAGTGCTGGGAGCTATGGCCTCAGATCAATATCACGATTAATTTTAATAATTTGCCTCGTTAATTCCGATCTGGCTGCTCAGACAATTTACGTCAGAGATGCCTGAACGCAGCCGCAGGAGAACGAGGCTGCAGCATCAAACAGTTAAAAGTCTGAAAGCGAAGTTTAAAGAATCCGAGGACGTGAACCGAAGAAGTGACCGCACCTTTTTACGGCTCCAACACATTCTGGGTGATGAGCCCAGCGGTCAGTCAGTGAAGCTTCATGATGCTCCTGTGATGCCGGCAAAGATGAAGCGGATCCTCCGGGAGCGACTGGCGTTCGTTGGCAGTCGTGATTGTTTACTTCTGGAAGACGCTCCTATTCTTTTACACATCCGGCTCAGTTTAGGAGCTGATCTGTTCGGACTGATCTCATACAGACACGTCGGGTGTGGTGAGAATCAGATTTGGGCCACTTTTTATCTGCTGTGTGAACGAATTCTTGGCTTCCACGTTGCAGACGGGACGTGGCGGAGTCACCTGCGTGGTACTAAGTTTTTAAGGAGACCCTACATAGTTTCCCAGCCCTAGTTTCCATAAGAGTTCTGAAACAGAGCAGTAGAGTAAAAGCCTGGAGGCGAGGCGAGGCGGAGTGTGTGGAGTCAGTCCAGCTTAGAACAGATCATTTCAGTGGATTATGGTTCAGTTATGTTCCCTGACTAAAGGCACTGAGATGGAGCCTTGAGGGTTCCACCCCAGTGACCAGGGGAACTGCCCCAGTGACAGTTCAGTACCTTAATTCGAGTTTCATGATACTTGACGTTTTCCAGATGTTTACCTTTTGTTTTTTATGCTCTTTTAAAATGCCAGTAGTGCCGGAATACGTAAGACCGTCTAAATGCCTTTAGTCCTCGAAGAACTAGCAAACGGTGGCGTTGGGCTGGGATTCATTTTGGAACAGTAGCCACGTTTACATGCAGCCTAATAATCCATTAATAATCCGACCAATAGCTCAGTCGGAATCGAATACGTCCATGAGAACAACTCGGTTGGAATGGTCTAATCCTATTGAGGCCATTCCGAATACAGCCTCTATCCGATTGATTGAGGTGAAATATCCTGTAAATATTACGTTAAATAGAATAATATCCATGTAAACTCCTGTATCCGATTACATTCCCTATCGGAAAGTTTCAGTCCGTTCTGCATGAGCGTCGCGTCACAGTGAGAGTTTATACCGTTCGACACGGCGGAGCAGAAACTGGTCTGCAGAGGAGACGAAGTTCATGCTCTGATCTTTAAAAGACGTCGGCGGGACGGACGTCCAGCTTATGTGTCTCAGAGCACGACGTCTTCCTCTCGGCCTTCTTTAATAAGGACGTGTGAAGGACGTTTTCCTGAGTCTGACGTCATTTTAAAGAAGTTAAAAACACAATCACTGCACACTGCTGCTCATCTCACTCTGACTGGACTCACGTGATGCTGGTTGTCATGGTAACGTTTACTCAGAGTGGTTCTCCACACATGTTCCTCATTTAGGATCTGATTACTTGTCATGAGCATGTAAACGAAGGTTTTCCATCGGATTGTTGTAGACTGAGCGCGTAACGAGTGTTGGTGGGATGGCTGTTGAGAAATCGCCTGTATGTGCCGTAAGCAGGTTTGAGGGTGGGGTCTAGTCTGTTATCCGAACACAGCGGACCCCCAAACCACCCCCACCGCACACAGGCACTGAACACCTGATCACGCTGAGTCACACGGTTTCATTTGGTTCTTTTTTCTTTCCCTTTTTTTGTCTTTTTGTTTTCTGTACTTAATTTCTGTCCTTTTGCTGTCTTTCCTTTCTCCTTTTCTTTCCTTCCTTTCTCTTCATTCCTTTCTCCTTTTCCCACTTTTCTCTTTTGCTTTCTTTTTCTCTTTCCTTCCCTCCTTCTTTTCCCCCCCTTTTCTCTCTTTCCTTCATCTTTCTTTATACCTTTCTCTGTCCCCCCCCCTTTTTCTTCTTTCTTTCTTTCCCTTTTCTTTCTTTCTTTCTTTCTTTCTTTCTTTCTTTCTTTCTTTCCTTTTTATTTTGCCTGTTTTTCTTATTCTTCCCTTCTCTTCATTCCTTTCTCCTCTTTCCCTTTTCTTTTTCCTGTTTCATTCTCTCTCTTCTTTTACCCCCCCCTTTTCTCCATTCTCTTTTCTTTTTCCTCCTTTTCATTCTTTCCCTCTTTCTTTATCTTTCTTTTTTGTTCTCTTGACATCCTTTCCTTTTTCCTTCTTTTTTTTTTTTTTTTTTTTTTTTGTTCCTTTCTGCCCTACTTTTCCTCCCCCCCCCCTTTTTTCTCGTTCTCTCCCGGAGTGGAAAGCTCCCTCTGTGTGAACAGTAATGATGAATGGGTCGATAGAAAAGTCCAAACTTGAGACATTATTTATCCTCAGTTTCCCGTGAGCGTCTGTTCGGCTCGGTCTGCTGAAGGTTTTGCCCGAAAAGCCACTTAAGGTGGTCGAGTTAACGGCGCGGCGCGTTTTACACTTTGAATAAAATCCATTTGCATTAACGTCCATCAGAGTCGAGGTTTTCCTTCCGTCACTGGAGTCTGAGCCTTTATTACAGCGACGTGCTGATGTGTATCTGCTGTGTGGCCTGATCTCCTCGGCGATCTGCAGCCTCTGCTTAGGCCCCACATTTAGTCTTGTGTTCTAGTCCTGAGAAGCCGAGCTGTGCTGATGGTGAAACCGCACATCCTTACTCTTCCTCTCCTCTTTCATTCTCTCCAGGTGTAGTTTGAATAGAGAGAACACTACAAGGAGCTGACTGAGTGTCTGCCAAGAGCGAGAGATTCACACAACTGATTCAGAGGTAAGGCACCGCCGCAGCGTCCTCGCCGTTCTGCCCGAGCTGCGAGGCTCGTTTAAACCCCCCTGTGACTCGTTCTTCTGAACCTGCGTGAGAACCGGTCCGGTGGAGGCCTGTAGAGGTTTTTATTCATGTTATTTGGGGGGCGAGGGAACTGTGTATCATCCTATAAGATTAAAAATGGTTTATCTAATAATATTAATACAATTAATAATAATAATAAAGCAATACAATAATAGTGCAATAGAAGTAACATTGTTAGGCGAATGTTTTGTTGGAGATGCTGTAGCGTTTTGAATGTTTATAATAATTAATGTGCTTTCTTTGTTTTTTTGTAGTTTATTTGTTTGTGTTTTTCCTCCTGGTAGAGCCTTTTTAAAGCACCATCTCTGTTCCTTGAGCTGCGGTTTGGCTCGCCGTTGTTTTGTAGTGTGCGCTGACTCGGGCTGTAATTCCTCAGTTTGGCAGGCAGGTCCGAGGCCCCCTCATGCAGAACCACGGGAAATGAATAAACCGCCGCAGCCTCTAGCCGGACCCCCCTCTGTCCCCCACCCTGCTCCGTCCCCTGGACTTACACAGGTGAGATGATGATGATGATAATGATACACCTGACCTACAGCAGCAGAGACTGGTGGGCACACGAGTTAAAGGGGAAGTCTGGTTGGCATTTTACAAAAAAACGGTGATTCAAAAAGATGAATCCGATTTTAATGATTTACAAGAGAAATAAATGATTTTACAGGTCAGTGCAGTGAGCTGTAAACGGTGTAAATGAGCATGAAGTTTATGTAGTTCTACAAGGTCTCAGTCTGAACCTCCTCCAGCTGGACGGATGACATCATCCAGTGCTGTGGAACCAGCGCCGAACGCTCTGAGCTGCTGGAGCTTCACTGCTGATGAAAATCCCGCTGCTCAGTTCTGACGGATTCACTCTTATTGACGTGGAGAACGCAGAACGTTCTGCTCAGGGGTCTCGGCTCCTCTCAGACTGAAGGAGCCGGTCAGACACTCTGTGACCCCCTCTTACAGCTGGATGGGATGTGATTGGATTGTGATTGGTTCCTCTGCGCTTTGAAATCGGCTGAATCTTTATGAATCACCCTGTACACATGATCCAGTGTTCATTCGTCACAGCACTCGGCATGTGTTTCACAAATGCGTCATGCAGCTACAGGGAATTCCCCCCTGCGCTCACCCCACAGCTTAATAGTGGGAATGTTTGATTTCAGGCATTGGACTGCTTTGTCCAGCTAGCAGGGAGACCTCAGATGTCCAGTCCAGGAGTTGTAGTATTTATTCACCTTATTTTTATTCAGGAATTCCTCCGTCCTTTACGCTACACCATCAGGAGGGGGTTTTCCTGGTCTTTAAACTGGCTTCCCCTTTAACTCTGAGTACAAGTGTCCACTTATTTTTTTTATTTGGTTACTTGTGTTTTGATTTAATTTTTTAAAATTGTTCTGAGTTACTTAATTACAGCCTCTGGAATCTGCCTAGCGCGGGTCTCCGGTTATATACTGACTGCAATTTAATAAATTCTCAAGTGTGATGGAAGCAGCTGTTTACACAGTTGTGCAGTATAGAAATTAAAAACACAAAGCTTTATTTATTTTAATGCTTCTGGGGGCGAAATCTTGCTTTACTGAAGGTTAGACTTGATTCTCATGTTATGTCCTTGCAGTTAAATGGAATTTCCTGTATTTTTTCCAGTAAATGAACATTAGGACCAATTAGGACAGTGGTGGTCGATTGATTGATTGATTGATTGATTGATTTGCATCACATATTATTTCACAGCCCTGTTCATTCTGTGTTCCTGTGCAGGCTGCCTACCCTCCCGGCCAGCCCCCCTCTGTTGTCTTCGGCCCACCTCCACAAATGAACTCTGCACCGCAGCCCAGACAGGTACACACCCAACACCATATATGATCCGTTATGGTATCAGAGCCACTTGTGGCCCAGCTAAGTGTCTGCTCTAACTTTGCTTCACGTGTTTGGAGGGATGTGTGCGCGATTTCGGGTCTCTGTCCTTTTGCCTCTCTTTGCTGATCTCTTGCTCTTTCTCCTGCCGTCCTGCCAGTTTGCTCCAGGGCCTCGTGCTTTACATCAACAGGTACTAACTTTCTTCACTGAGTAACTGATTAGTCCCGTTCGCATGTGCTCTGTTTGAGTAGAAACAGTGCAGACGTCCACTGTTATCACATCTCCAGCGTTTTTTCATCCTGACCTCTATCTGCTGCATCTGCGGCGTGTGGTCGATTACCACAGACACCGATTTCAACACTTCCCGGAAATTAGAAAAGAACTAAAACCTGTTAACTTACAGTAGAAGCCAGTGGTTTGGCCTGAGTTTGTCACTCATTGCACTTATTTATTAATCAAATTATTTATTGAGTAGATAATTCAAGTTGTAAATCCATCATTTAATTGCTTCAGATCGTAAACCGGTTAGTTCCGGCCGTGCAAGCTGATTGGTTGAGAAACGTTCTCAGCTTTTTCACAAACACTATCACTCCGCTGAGATGCCGTTGCTAAGCAACGGCTCTGACAGCTGTAGGAGACGTTTGAGCCGTCTGAACGATTTTACTTCAGTCTTTCTTACACAAACAGAAAACGGACTCTGTTAAGACCACATCTGACCGACAGCCGATTTGGTCCGACTCTGAAGACGAGACGACGCTAAATTCCCAAACTGTCGTCGCCACTGAGCAGCTTTTCAGTCGGCAGCTGTGACAGAAGAACAGCTGAACAACCTGGAATCAGCCAGAAATGAACCCAACACCATTCGCCAAACTAAACCGGCTGTAAGAAGCTTCACAGACCGGCTGGAACAAAACAACATTAATACTGATCTGGAGAAACTGACCAAACTGAGCTGAACCTGATATTGGGTCGGTTTTATGGCTCAGTCTGATCTGGTCCGACTCTGAAGATCAGACACGTCTGGCGAATGGTTTGGTGATGCCTAACTTTACTTGCTATGAAGAAAACTATCATAATGCGTTGAAACGTATGGTTTCACACCTTTTAACAGAGAAAATTCTCACATTTGTGCGTTGCTTCGTTCTCTTGTTCGGTCATCGCTGTTTTCCTGTTTTTCCTGCTTGTCTCCCCTCTCAACAACGATCAGGACACCCTACCCCTAGACGTGAAGGGCTAAGTGGTGGGCGAGGGGTGAAACGGATTGGGGCTGTAACCAAGAAATGAATCCGTTCAGGGGTTAAAGTGGTAATGGGCCGTACGCGGTCGCGGCAGGTTGAGAGAAGGCTGGTAAAACGCTGGATCTGATCAGAGCCTGCTGTTCATCTTAAACTCTCAGTGCTTCATGCCTCTTTCAGATCTTTCACTGTTAAACAGGCGCAGCAGAACCTGCGTCTTTCCCTCTCTGTGCCGCAGAGTTCAGCCATTTTTGTGCTTTCGCTGTGGTACTTACTGTTAAATTCACCAAACCGTGCACATGTCTGCTTTATTTGTGCTGCTGCTCACGGCTAACTGATTAACCGCTGCTTCGTGTCCTCCTTTCTCTCGCTCCCTCTTTCTGCCTCTTTGCTCTCTCTCTTCTGGTGTGTGGTCCGGCTGAAGGGTGGATTCAGGTCACTGCAGGTAACTTCCTCTCTTCTTTCCTTCTTGCTCCCTCTCTCTTGGGTGTCTGGTCAGCGTTGCCCTCGTGTAGTCGCCCTGTGTGCATGCAGTGGCCCTCTCTGCAGCATGGAGGCCCAGTTATATAGCCTTAACTCATTTATTCGTTGAGTGTTTTTAGACAAACTCGGCTGTATTATTCCTGGATGTGGCAACGTTTGACCTTCAATAGAGGAAACGGCATAGTTGCCTGTAAATGTTTCCAGACTTGGAGCTACTTTACTCAGTCTTATGGAAAATATCCAGCAGATTAATATTGAGATTTTTATCGTTTTCACTTCTTGGTCGAACTGTTAGTCTGATTAAGAAAGGAAACTATGCTGAATGTAACGGAAATCGTTTAATTGTAAGAATAAGCGAATAGCTGTTAATTAACGTGGCCTTATTTGTGCAGTGAGCTCCTCACAGTGCTGAGAAGCTTTAACCGATCAGGCGTAACATCATGACCACCTCCTCGTTTCTACGCTCACTGTCCATTTTATCAGCTCCACTTGCTGTATAGCTGCACTCTGGAGTTTTTAAACACTGTGTCCACTCACTGTCCACTCTATTAGACACTCCTACCTTGTAGATGTAAAGTCAGAGACGACAGCTCATCTGCTGCTGCACAGTTTGTGTTGGTCATCCTCTAGTCCTTCATCAGTGGTCACTGGACGCTGCCCACAGGACGCTGTTGGCTGGATATTTTTGGTTGGTGGACTATTCTCAGTCCAGCAGAGACACTGAGGTGTTTAAAAACTCCAGCAGCACTGCTGTGTCTGATCCACTCAGACCAGCACAACACACACCAAACTGTACCTGCTCTGTGAGGGTCCATGGGGGTCCTGACCACTGAAGAACAGGGTAACAGAGTATCAGAGAAACAGATGGACTACAGTCTGTAACTGTAGAACTACAGAGTGGAACTATACGGTCAGTGGAGCTGATAAAGTGGACAGTGAGCGGAGAAACGAGGAGGTGGTCATGATGTTACACCTGTACAGACTTGTTAAAGTTGCGTTAAGAACACTTGGAAAACACCAGTAGTTTCTTTTTTGAAAGTAACTGTTCACAGTTAATGATGGTTCTCTAGTAAAGAAAGGTGCTGTGTAGAACTGTGCACACTCTCAGAACCCTTTGCATGATTAAAGGGTTCTTCAGATTGTTGGAGAGTGTGCCACACACTCTTAAAGATGGTTCTTCAGGGGTTCTCTAATAAAGAAAACGTTTCTATATAGAGCAGCGGGCACTCGATCCTTTGCATTACTAAAGGGTTCTTTGCTCATGAAATGGTTCTTTTAGATCAATGGGGAATGTGCTGTGAATAGTTTTATATAGAACCTTTTTGAAAGGTTCTGTATCGCACCAAAAAGGGTTCTTTTGATACAAGCTTGATGTAAGAATAGAAGAACCTTTATTGGGTGCCATATAGAGCCCTTTTCAAAATAGTTCCATAGAGGACCAAATACTCAGTCGTGTTAAGGGTTTCTTTGAATGTCCGTGGTTCTTTGTAGAAGATGGGTGAATTTGGGTGCTGTATAGAACAGTTTTCCATCTACGTCACATTCTGAAGAACCCTTTTATGATGTACACTTCAATCATGCGTGAAGTTCTTTAGATGTTTCTGGTTCTTTTATATAAACTTTTTTTAAATGCTGTATAGAACTCTTCGCAAAAAGGGTGGTGCATAATCATCTACAGCACACAATCAATCTGAAGAACCCTATACCAATGCAAAGAACCCTTAAAGAACCATCACAAAGGACAGATGAGGCCTTTTAGGTTGTCTAAGGGGAAGCGAGCCTTCTGAACGTTGTGGCTCGCCGAGGCAGTCGGTCCGTGTTGCGTAATCATTTCTGGTTGTGAAAGGAAGGAGAACCTTCCACCTGGTCACGCTTTGGCCTCATCTTGGTGGCGTAGCTGTGAGCTGCTGTTCAGTGGACTGGTTTTCTAAGCTTAAAGATCCCACGTCGTGGAGAACCTGGTTTTTGATTGTGCATCACTGCTGTTGGAACAAAACCTCGCGTCTTCAGAACGTCAGCTTTACAGGATTCACACCTTTTAACCTCTTGCGCTCGTCGGTATATTTCGGTTTGTCCATCTGGATTTTCGCGATCAGATCATAAGGCAAATTATTCAGTAACTCCATGAAATAAATGTAAATTTAATTTTATTTATTTGTAAAAGCTCCTCAAATGAACAGAACGTGTGTTTTCTGATCTCCACACATCACTACACGCTCACGATTCACTGCTGAGAGCCTTAAATCTGCGCCGCTCTTTGTGTTATTCTCTAAAAGTGATGTTTCCAGAGCAGATCACTGAAGAGACGCCGTCTGTTTATAGTTTAGAGCCCAGATTTGGGGAAAAACGGGTCGACTTTCAGTAGAAAAACAAAGTTCAGCTTCTTTTATTATAAGGGTTTAAAATGACATCACCGTCTATTAGACTGGAGAGAAGAGCTACAGCCTCACACGACGCCCAGCTTCTGAATGGAGCTTATGGAGTATGAATGTTATGAAGAACATGATGGAGTGCGATTTGGACCCACCGGTGGTTCTGGTGGTCCGTTCATCATGAAACCTTTGAAACATTTGAAAAAGCCAGTTGCTCTTTATGATGTCAAAAGCTCAAACGCCTGATTGGTCACCTATAAGCTTTTTATTGTTACAAGCTTGACCTCATAACAGGTGGAACCTTCTGTGCTATATAGAAGCCTGTTCAAAACGGTTCCGTACAGAACCACGTATAGCACATTCTGAAGAACTCTTGATGCCAAGTACTCTTTCATAATGCATTGGGGTTCTTTATAGAAACATTTTCTTCACCGAAGAACCATCTTTTAAGAATATAGATGGTTCTTAAATGGTTCTTTAGTAAAGAAAATTATTCTATATAGAACTGTGATCACTCACAGAACCCTTTGCATGATTAAAGGGTTCTTCAGATGGAGAATGTGCTATACACTCTTAAAAATGGCTCTTAAAGGGTTCTTTAGTAGAGGATCTATAGAACCACGAACACTCAAAGAACCCTTTGCATGAGTAAATGGTTTTTTGCATGATGAGCGTTCTTGTTGGAGAATGTGTTGTGTGTATGGTTCTAGATAGCACCAAAAGGCGTTTTTCAGTTGTTACTAAGCTCGACGAAACAATGGAACATTTTTCCATCTACAGCACCTTCTGAAGAACCCTTTTATGATGCAGAGTATCCTTTAATCATGCAGAGGGTCCTTTGAGTGTTTATGGTTCTTTATAGAAACATTGAGTACAGATGGTCCTATTCGTTTTGAAAAGGGTTCCATTGTTACGATGCCAGGCTTGTTCTGTTGCGATTTTACTGGAAAAATGGCGAAAACGTAGATGAGATTTTGTTCTGACAGCAGGGATTTATATGTAGGCTACGTAAACGCCTGTTTTGAAAGAATCATGTTTGTGATGTCACACCGCCTTAGCCCTGCCCACTTAGCCTGCAGCAGTTTAGCCCCGCCTGTTCCTGCTGAAGTGGTTTGGAGTGTTCCAGCAGACAGTCTGATGGTTGTTGGCGTGGAAGTTTTGCGAAAACGATTAAACGTCGTGCTGTTCATGGCTGTCAGGAAGCAAATGGATCGCTGCAGCTTCCAGAAGATCCACACGTACTAAAGGAGCAGCTCAGGTTCCCCCCACTGCTCTCTGTTTCAGCCAGGCTAGAGTAGAGCTCGTTTATTTGCGTTTAATTACGTTGGGATATTACGGTGCTAGAATATAGAATAGGGGTCCCTTTTTACGGTTCCTAGTGCCTCACTGTGTCCTGAAGCTCCTCTTTCTTTCCTCTCGCAGCAGTATTACCACAACCGGCCCAATTTGCCCAGCAGCGCCCCGCGAGTGCCCCCCAGCAGCACGCCTCGCCCGGTGCCGCCGGCCCACGTTTACCCCGCCAGCTCTCAGATGATGATGATTCAGCAGCAGCCGCTGCAGTTTGCCAACTCTCAGGGCACAGCATACTTCCTCCCACCTGGACAGGTAATAACAATGCTATAACATGATTATAGTCTCAAATTAGAACCGAATGTCAGATTCAGTGCGTTTTATCTGTTCCCACTGACGCAGATGCACTTCTGTCACATATGAAGAAAGATTGGATTTGGGCCACTTTTACCTGCTGTGTAAACGTAGCCTTGTGTTTTGAATATTTCATGAATTCGAGTAATATTTCAAGGTTTACTACGTGGTTTACTAAGTGCCTGTTTTATTGTTGGCTTTTACATATTTTGATTAAACAGTGGCCAGTTCAGATTATGGCACAAATTCAATTAAAAATTAATTAGTTTTTTTTTATTTTTATTAAATGACCCCTCGAGTGGTTGAGGTCGACACCCCTGCTTTAACCCATCTGTAGTGCAGGCTGAAGCCCAGCTGTGGCTCTGATGAAACCCACAGTTGTTTAAAGTGATTCCTGAATACAGTAGACGGCGATATGAATGAGTGTTGAGAGGCAACAGTCGCGGATGAGTTGAATCATTGACTGTATTTATGATGGACACTCATTGGTTGGAACATGCAGACGCTGCTGCTCTCGCTGGACATCGGGGATTAAAATACGAGACTGTTCCCGCTGGTTCTGCCTTTACAGTGAAATGAATGTTATTGAAAATAATAAGTTGAAACTTTGATCCACGTGTGCACGTATAACTCGAGGGACTGCATTTAAAATGGGGAGGGGGGGGGGCAGTTATGTTTAATTGGATAGCAGTAGTAAATTAATCTCTCCAAAAACTTTGCCACTTTTGTGACAAAGTAATGTAATAGAATTTAAAATGAAGCTGTGGTGTTGAGCTGTTGCTGAACAGAAGGTTAAACTGGTGCTCGTGAGCGACTCGTGACTGTTGTATTGAATATTAACCCAACTTTGCTTCCTCGGTTTTCTCCCGCAGTACCGTCCGCCGTACGTTCCCCCGGCCCAGCAGTATCCTGTGGCCAGCGCACCTGCAGGCTTCTACTCTGGAACGAATCCTGATTACGGCTCTACATATGGTAAGAGTCTGTCCTGGACAACGGAAGACCCAAGGTCCACTTTCCTCCAGCCAGCCGTCTCCCACCATCAACCTTTTAACTCCTCTGAAATTGGCTTCTCCATTGCAAACGATCCCTGTACACCAGTAGGTTATTTCACAAAGCGGCTTCGCCCACAGATGTGTTCCGTTATCGCTGCTGTTGACATCGGACAAGTTTTGCTGAACTCTAGTTATAAAAAACCTGTTAAACCTAATGAGAAACTGTAGAACGGACTCGGTTTATATCACAATACCTACATTTAGAGTCGGTTATTCATTCAGTCTAATGAGAAACTGTAGAACAGACTCGGTTTATATCACAATACCTACATTTAGAGTCGGTTATTCATTCAGCCTAATGAGAAACTGTAGAACAGACTCGGTTTATATCACAATACCTACATTTAGAGTCGGTTATTCATTCAGCCTAATGAGAAACTGTAGAACAGACTCGGTTTATATCACAATACCTACATTTAGAGCCGGTTATTCATTCAGTCTAATGAGAAACTGTAGAACAGACTCGGTTTATATCACAATACCTACATTTAGAGTCGGTTATTCATTCAGTCTAATGAGAAACTGTAGAACGGACTCGGTTTATATCACAATACCTACATTTAGAGCCGGTTATTCATTCAGTCTAATGAGAAACTGTAGAACAGACTCGGTTTATATCACAATACCTACATTTAGAGTCGGTTATTCATTCAGCCTAATGAGAAACTGTAGAACAGACTCGGTTTATATCACAATACCTACATTTAGAGCCGGTTATTCATTCAGCCTAATGAGAAACTGTAGAACAGACTCGGTTTATATCACAATACCTACATTTAGAGTCGGTTATTCATTCAGTCTAATGAGAAACTGTAGAACAGACTCGGTTTATATCACAATACCTACATTTAGAGCCGGTTATTCATTCAGTCTAATGAGAAACTGTAGAACAGACTCGGTTTATATCACAATACCTACATTTAGAGTCGTTATTCATTCAGTCTAATGAGAAACTGTAGAACAGACTCGGTTTATATCACAATACCTACATTTAGAGCCGGTTATTCATTCAGCCTAATGAGAAACTGTAGAACAGACTCGGTTTATATCACAATACCTACATTTAGAGTCGGTTATTCATTCAGTCTAATGAGAAACTGTAGAAACAGACTCGTTTATATCACAATACCTACATTTAGAGCCGGTTATTCATTCAGTCTAATGAGAAACTGTAGAACAGACTCGGTTTATATCACAATACCTACATTTAGAGTCGGTTATTCATTCAGTCTAATGAGAAACTGTAGAACGGACTCGGTTTATATCACAATACCTACATTTAGAGCCGGTTATTCATTCAGTCTAATGAGAAACTGTAGAACGGACTCGGTTTATATCACAATACCTACATTTAGAGTCGGTTATTCATTCAGCCTAATGAGAAACTGTAGAACGGACTCGGTTTATATCACAATACCTACATTTAGAGCCGGTTATTCATTCAGTCTAATGAGAAACTGTAGAACAGACTCGGTTTATATCACAATACCTACATTTAGAGCTGGTTATTCATTCAGTCTAATGAGAAACTGTAGAACAGACTCGGTTTATATCACAATACCTACATTTAGAGCCGGTTATTCATTCAGTCTAATGAGAAACTGTAGAACAGACTCGGTTTATATCACAATACCTACATTTAGAGCCGGTTATTCATTCAGCCTAATGAGAAACTGTAGAACAGACTCGGTTTATATCACAATACCTACATTTAGAGCCGGTTATTCATTCTACAGTTTCTCATTAGACTGAATGAATAACCGACTCTAAATCTTTGTATTGTGATGGTTTGTTTTCTAAAGCAAGTCCATCTTTTCATCAGTAGCTATAAAGAAGCACATTTGAGCCAAAGCCTGATTGTCAGTTAACCCTGAAATTTAAGTCTGTCCAGTAGAAAACGCTTTGAATGGGAACATCCTGATCTTTGATTTAAAGGGACGCTCCAGCCAAAATTAAAATTGTAAATGTACCCATTGTGAACATGCTTACTCGTTCTACCGCGGTACTGCAGTCGTTCTGATTTTTCCAGTCCCCCATAGGCTGACGTTCCTGTTAGACATATGAATCTCTTGCCGTACATTCCCAATCTTTGGGTGAAGCCCATTCCACCCCTTGCCCCTACCACTTGGCCCTCGGCCCTCTGTTTTGCATGTCTAAGGGTTGAGATAGAGGGGAGGGGTGAAGTGTTGGGGCTACATGACCCTCCAAACGGAGGTTTTTCAGAAACTCAGAGTTATGGGGGGAAAAAGGAAAACCGGCAAGATGGAGCGCACGAGACCAAAGAAACCCACAAATGTGAGAGTTTTCTCTGTTAAATATAACCATCTGTATAATCTGTGTTTTTTGGTCGTTTTCTTCCCGCCAGGCTCGCTAACTTTCCCGTTCCACCTTAAATAGTCCAGCAGTTCTGACGCCTGAAGCGCCAGAATGTACCTGCTGCTCCATTTAAGGTGGACCAGGAAAATTTGAATCTGGAGAATCTCTGACTTCAGCTTCACATCACTGAAGAATTAGGGGGGGGTGATAATAAATAACTGCCCCCTCTTTGAAGGCGTATGATCCCTAAATGTAACTAAAGCCCAGCAGTGAGGAGCTGAACTTTCCCCTCCTCTGCTGTCCCTGCAGACGGGCAGGGTCGCCTACAGAGCGGCGCTAGTAGCTGTTAATGAAGTGATGCTCTTTTATTAGAGGGGCTCATTTCAGAGGGAAGATCTCAACCACTGCCCTGTAGCTCAGGAACAAGGGGTTAGGGTGACACTCAAAAACAAGGGGTCGGGGTAAAAAACAGAAATGGGACTTATTACAGTAGCAAATGAATTACTCAGACCGCAGAAGCGGCTCGCCAGAGATGTTCAATGAATGAAAAACGAAACCGTCAAATTGATGATCCTGCTCTACAGAGCAATACGTAACCCGGCAAATGACTTGGTGAACTCCTAGTTTTAGGCTGGAATCCCCCTTTAAGTCGCCCAGTTTTATTTATATAGTGAAATCCTGCTTTAAGTTACTACTTAACATGAACTCCTCTGTCTTTCATTCTCACGTTGCTGGTTCTTTAACTCCATTGTGCTTTTGATATGTGCTTCCTGATGGAACCTCTCATTCATCTCCTACCCTCTTTCTCTCATCCCTTCTTTCTCTCTCTCTCTCTCTCTCTCTCTGTCTGTCTCTCTCTCTCGCTCTTTACCTCTGGGCTGAGTTCAGAGGCCTCTCTGGCAGCGAGGGAGAGGCGGGGGGGTGGGGGGAGAGGTACGGGCCGAGAGAACGGCCGAATCTCTCTGCACGCCGCTCCTCTCACCTCCCAGCGCTACCCCGGTGAGTCTGGAACGCAGGGCTGCTTGTGTTGGTTTTTTTTTTTTTTTTTGGTTTTTCTTTTCTTTTTTTTTTTTTTGCCTTTTAAAAAGTCCGTTTCCCAGGAGCATGCACCTGCCCTTTTTGCTGCCGTGACCTCCACGGTGACCCGTGACTCCAAAAGCTCATGAGGCAGCACCGCTTTTAGTTTATTCGCCGAAGTTAGGGACGTCCCGATACGAAGGCCCTGTATCAGAGCTGATCTGGGCTTTTTATTCGTTTCTCTTAACCTCTTCAACTCTTTGGTAGTTCCAAAACGCACCTCAAATAGATAAACCCTTTTAATAAGAGTCTGTTTTTCTACTGAAAGTAGAAAAAAAAACTATAAACAGACGGCGTCTCTTCAGTGATCTGCTGTGGAAACATCACTTTTATAAAATAAGTGTCTGATTTTTGGCTTTCAGCAGTAAATTGTAAGCATATAGTGACGTGTAGATCATTAAAACATGCTCTGATAATTTGAGGGGAGTTTTTACAGAAAATGAATAATTTCATGCAGTTACTGAATAATTTGCCTCACAGTTTGGTCGTGTGAATTCAGATGGACAAACCAAAACATACCCATGAGAACAAGAGGTTAAAATTCAATTTTATCTGCTGCATTGAAGTTCACAGAAAATCTTCTCTGATCCCCCGTTAGATGTTTAGGATGTTTCTTGACGGACCCACTAGTTTATATAAGCGTACAAGCGGTTTTCAAAGTGTTTATTTTCTCCAGCAGTGGTCGTTGCTTCGTATGATCATTCATTCGTTGAGTCATTCATGGCCACAAGCGATATGGGAGCCTGAATGTAGTTCTGAAACGGAGTGATGTGGAAGCCAAGTCGTGCAGCATCAGCATCATGACGTGCACATCAGGCGCTTCGTGGTGGGGGTTTTGATGGCCAAGCTGCTGCACACAAGCCTAAGAACATACAGTGCCGAGAGTCGGCTGGAAGTGGCATAAAGCGAAGCTGCTGGACTCCGGAAACATGTTCTCTGGAATGATGAGTCTTCGCTGGATACCAGGAAAACACTACCTTCCCGGAATGCAGAGACAACAGTAAAGTTTGGTGGAGGAGGGATAATGAGCTGGGGCTGTTGTTCAGGGATTGCGCCCCTCCGTTCCAGTGAAGGGTGATGTTAAAGCTGCGGCACGAAGACATTTTACGCATTTGTTTCCAGCTTTGTGTCAGCAGTTTGAGGAAGAGCCTTTCCTGTTCCAGCATGACTGAGGCCCTAAAGACATGGAATGGCCAGTTTGGTGTGGAGGACCGCCAGTGGCCTGCACAGAGCCCTGACCCTTAGCCCCACTGAACACCTCTGGGATGAACTGGAACAGCAATTGTGAGCCAGGCCATCAGTGTCTGACCTCACTAGTGCTTTCTCACGGCACGGAGACGCGTTCCTACAGACACTCTCCAAAATCTTGTGGAACGCTTCCTGGAAGAGTTGAGGCTGTTATGGACGCGAGGGGGGCAGCTACGAGTGTGCGATGGCAGATTAGGTGCTTCGTTAGCATCTTGTAATCTGTTGTGTCATTGAGGTGTTAGTGGTGCCAGTTTCTTCAGCCTGCTCTGAAGAGGAGCATTTACAGGTTAGAGAAGATCTAGATTATATCTGCCCTGTGGAACTATTGGCACCATTTTACAGTGAAATCAGGAAATGTTTAAATTATGAAGCGGTTACGACACTTGGACTCTACTCTCTGCTCTCAAGTGGCACCACGCTGAAATACAGGGTCACTCAAAGATTCATCCAATTTCAAAATTACTGATTTCACTTGTAGATCATCACAGATCAGTGCAGTGAGCTGTAAACGGTGTAAATGAGCATAACGTTTATTATGTAATTCTACATGGTCTCAGTCTGAACCTCCTCCAGCTGGACGGACGACATCAACACCACAGTCAAACTCATCCCAGACTGGACTGAGCGTGTCGGGCGTCGCTGCTCTCACGGCTCTTTCAGTGGGATTTCGGAGATCATCCAGTGCTGTGGAACCAGCGCCGAACGCTCTGAACTGCTGGAGCTTCACTGCTGATGAAAATCCCGCTGCTCAGTTCTGACGGATTCACTCTTATTGACGTGGAGAACGCAGAACGTTCTGCTCAGGGGTCTCAGCTCCTCTCAGACTGAAGGAGCCGGTCAGAAACTCTGACCCCCTCTTACAGTTGGATTGTGATTGGTTCCTCGGCGCCTCACGGTTGGGCAAAAATATGTATGGCTCTTTGAAGTCTGAGTTTAGTTACACAAGTTGTTAAATGAATGTCAGCTTAACTTATATTAATGCTAATAATGGTCTAATAATAGGCTTCAACTTGACACAGGCCAACTTAACTGAATTTTGATTGATTTTAAAAAGCGCTTTATAAACAGTCGCCATTCTTTTATTTAAACCTACATCAAAACATGTGAGCATTAATTTAGCTTCCACTTTGGACACATCCAGGCCTGCTCACTTGGACTGAGCAGGCTCCAGCGTTGCGTTTGTGTCGTTTTGCCTCGTGCGTCATTAGTTGGAGTCATGAGTCTCTTTTTGTGCATGCTTCTTTTCTGTAGCTGTTTATGGATCCAGTTTATTTCCACCTTATTTTGATCCAATTTAAGCCTCTAATTTGACCTTGCCACTTGCATGTGGATGAATCCATGATGCAGGTGGGAACATTCTTCTGTCTTAAGAAGTTTTGCTGTTTGTAAAGGGTTTTTTGTTTTTTGGCAAAATCACTCTGAATTGGCAGATGCACGGTTTGAAACGACAGCTGGGCAACCCTGCATTGTGGACTTTGCTTAAAAGGACCTGTCTAGTGGAAGTGAACGGTGTTAATGTCGAATTGAGATTGCAGCTGAAATTTTTTTTTCCTTCTTTTTTTTCCTCCAGCTGGAGCATATTATCCCGCTCAGGCACAGTTCCAGACTTCCGTCACCGCCACGCCTGTTATAATGAACCCTGCCCAGCAGCAACAGGCCCCGCCCCCTCAACAAGCCCCACCCCAGCAGCACAAAAGGGAGCGCAAGCAGGTAATTGACAGGTGTAGTTAAGTGATGTATAAACTGATCAGGCGGAACATTATGAGCACCTCCGTTTCTGCGCTCACTGTCCACTTCATCAGCCACTGAAGAACAGGGTAACAGAGTATCAGAGAAACAGATGGACTACAGTCTGTAACTGTAGAACTACAGAGTGCAGCTCTACAGTAAGTGGAGCTGATAAAGTGGACAGTGAGCGTAGAAACAGGGAGGTGGTCAGAACATGACGCCTGATTGGTGTATGTCCAAGATATGTTGTCTTCAGTTATAGCTCTAGTTATGAGGGGAAAGTAGCTTAACTGTAACCCACCATTTTGCCGAGCCATAGTTTTTAATTAGATCTAATTGGAGCTCTTCTGCCGGTGTCCTATAGATCAGAATACGAGACCCCAATCAGGGGGGACGTGACATCACTGAGGAGATCATGTCTGGTGGAAGAACCACATCTACGCCCACACCACCTCAGGTGAGGTGATTGCTTGTGGCATCGTCTTTTTGTTTACATTGTGTTGTTTGAATTTTCCGTAGATTAAGTAATTGGTGTGAAACACAAACTAACCAAACCCCCCCCCCCCCCTTTCTCTTTTAGTCTGTAGGCCCTGAAGGAGGTCCAGTGCAGACCAACGGTGAAACTATACCTCCACCAGCCGCTGTTGTGATCCGACCTGGTAAACAAAACTCTGTATTTCACGCTTTTGTTTTAATACTTGGCTATGAGGTTGTACGTGTTGTGATAAAACAAAGCTACAAATAATCAGATCCAAAATCACATGTATGCATAAGGATCTACTTAGTGGAGGTGTTGCCATGACAACCAGCATCACGTGAGTCCAGTCAGAGTGAGATGAGCAGCAGTGAGCAGTGATTGTGTTTTTAACTGCTTTAAAATGACGTCAGACTCAGGAAAACGTCCTTCACACGTCCTTATTAAAGAAGGCCGAGAGGAAGACGTCGTGCTCTGAGACGCATAAGCTGGACGTCCGTCCCACCGCCGTCTTTTAAAGATCAGAGCATGAACTTCGTCTCCTCTGCAGACCAGTTTCTGCTCCGCCGTGTTGAACGGGATAAACTCTCACTGTGACGCGACGCTCATGCAGAACGGACTGAAACTTTCCGATAGGGAATGTAATCGGATACAGGCGTTTACACGGATGTTATTCCTCTATTTAACGGGTTATTTACAGGATTACCCACCTGGATCAGTCAGATAGTGTATTCCGAATAGCTCCCAGCGGACTAGGCTATTCCGATTGAGGTGTTTACATAGAAGTATACTATTTTGAAGGAAGTTGGACTGAATGTAAACAAAGTAAACATTGCTTGGTGAGATTCAAAAATTGGTGTTCACATCTGTACTGTAGGCTGTCAAACTACAAATTTTGGGTTTGGTTCTGAACCGTTACACATCTTAGTCCAGACATGGGATGCATTTTAATGGTAAGGGTTAACTGGGCTAGAAGTTCAGAATGAGCTTTGATTTCTACAGGGTTAAAATATTATTCCTGAAGTAAAATTGAGCTTTACCAAATTAATTTAGACAATTATCGATATTGAATTATATGGAAGTTAATTGCAAATGGGATTTTTGTTCCTTGTTGGAACCCTGTCTTCAAATCGCACCTGTTCTGTGTTCCAGATGACCGCGTGAAGCCTGCGGCTCCGTCAGCCGCCGCCTCGACTCCCCCACCTCCTTCTAAGACGCCGGAGCCAGCTGCTGTAGCTGCTCCTCTCGCTGCCGAGCCTAAAGCCGCGCCAGATCTCCAGCCTGCTCCGTCTGTGAGTGACGCGTCGGTTCCTCCGCTTCACAACGTCAGCCCTGATGTCAGCGCTTCTCCTTCTCCTCCCCCTGCTGTTACATCACTTCCTCCAGCGGACAGTCCCGCCCCGCCAACGTCTGAGACGTGCGACACCGTGGACGCACCTGTTCCGCCTGAAGCTGCGTCTCAAAAGCAGGAGGAGCCCACTGAGCCTGAGCCTCCAGTAGCTCTTGTGGAGCAGCCTTGTGATATTGTTGAGAAGGTGGAGCCTGAGGTGCCAATGGAGAAGGAGCCAGAGCCATTGCCCGAAAAGGCACAACCAGTCTCTGACTCCGCCCCTGCACCTTCTGCTGCTTCGACCACGCCCCCAGAGGATGCTGCCGCTCCCACAACCAATGGCAGTGATGAAGCTCCTGCTGAGGCCACACCCACCCCACCTCTGAAGGTAATCGGATGAGCAGGACCGTCTTATTGTTATGTATATAAAATAATTCTAACTCTGACTATTATGGGGTGTCGTTTCACTTTCATTCGTTTTTCTATATCTGATACCGTTAGATGGCAAAGCCAGAGACAGAGTTGCCTGTGGAGCAGCCCGAGGAGGCCCCCGTGCCCAACGGTCTGCCTCAGGACCCTGAAGAGCTGCCTGAAGAGAAGCCTGAAGCTATTGCAGAACCCGTGGCTGAACCTGAAGCTCCTCAAGTGCAGGAGAGCGCCCCCGCTGTTCCGGAGGTGCAGGAGGTGGTCGAGGCGAAAGCAGAAGAAGCTTCTCCTGAGGAGACGACTATGCAAGGTAAGTGCCCATGTTCAGTTGATATTTATTTTGGTCTGTTTTTACTAATGTTCTAATCAAACATCCATATCGCCCCCTACGCTTCCTGTAGTGTATTACAGTCTGTCAGAGCGACTGTGTGGATCATATGAACATTATAGAGCTTTTTAAATGAAACAGTAGAAGCCGTATCGCCCCCTACGCTTCCTGTAGTGTATTACAGTCTGTCAGAGCGACTGTGTGGATCATATGAACATTATAGAGCTTTTTAAATGAAACAGTAGAAGCCGTATCGCCCCCTACGCTTCCTGTAGTGTATTACAGTCTGTCAGAGCGACTGTGTGGATCATATGAACATTATAGAGCTTTTTAAATGAAACAGTAGCAGCCGTATCGCCCCCTACGCTTCCTGTAGTGTATTACAGTCTGTCAGAGCGACTGTGTGGATCATATGAACATTATAGAGCTTTTTAAATGAAACTGTAGAAGCCGTATCGCCCCCTACGCTTCCTGTAGTGTATTACAGTCTGTCAGAGCGACTGTGTGGATCATATGAACATTATAGAGCTTTTTAAATGAAACAGTAGAAGCCGTATCGCCCCCTACGCTTCCTGTAGTGTATTACAGTCTGTCAGAGTGACTGTGTGGATCATATGAACATTATAGAGCTTTTTAAATGAAACAGTAGAAGCCGTATCGCCCCCTACGCTTCCTGTAGTGTATTACAGTCTGTCAGAGCGACTGTGTGGATCATATGAACATTATAGAGCTTTTTAAATGAAACAGTAGAAGCCGTATCGCCCCCTACGCTTCCTGTAGTGTATTACAGTCTGTCAGAGCGACTGTGTGGATCCTATGCTTTTAAAATAAATCTGCAGAAGTCAGTCGGTCAGTGACCGCGTGGAAATCTTGATTTACACACTCCTTCCTGTAACTCTGGCATTAACAAAGTTTGTCCCGCATGTCCGCGAGATCACCAGAGCTTTAGTTTTCTTCTCAGGAGTTTGTCTAAGCCGTCTCTTCCTCCCTAGCTGCCCTGTCCGTGCCAAAGAAGAAAAAGAAGTTAAAGGATCTGAATAACAAAGATGTGGGAGATCTCCTAGATGCCTTCAAAGAGGTCTGTGCCTTTTCTCAGGTGTAACGGAGGACTGCCAACTCCTGAAGGTTTTTGGCTACAGAGCTTAAATGTACAGAAGTCGGAGGCCTTTGAGAGAGGCAGGTGCATTGACGCAGTTTCTGGAATGTTCTCTCTCTTCTAGCCTGAGGAGAAAGAGCCTGCTCCTGAACCCGTGACCGCTCAGGTCCAGCCTTCAGAGCCACCGGCTCCGACCGCAGAGGAGTCTGAGGAGACATGGGAGGAGAAGGAGGACAAGCTGGACATGGAGAATGTAGAGCCTGAGGCCACTAAGACTGTGGAGCAGAAATATCAGTATAAAGAGGGTGAGGGAGATTTGGGAATCTGGAAATTTCCACTTGATTTAAAACTAAAAGCAAACTTCAGATGCCAAACATGACTTCAACTGCATTATAATGTTGGAGCTGATGAGTGTTAGAGGCTGTTCATTGGGCACAATAAGCCCTCGAGTGTAGTCTGTGAATCCTGGCGTGCTCATCCAGGTCATAATCTAAACTCTAGTTTAGAGTTAAATGATGAACATTCATTTTCTTGATGCTCGCCAAGTTGATGAGCAGTCCTAAGCTTTAGAAAGGTGAATATGCTACTCCTAAAGGGGGAGGATGATTGGCAGGAGTGTGTGTGGTTTGGACTGGGTTTTAGATATTAAATGTTACCGTGTGTGCAAATTTTCCCTGAAGCGTCATGAAGGCTATTTATCTTTTTTTTTTTTTAAACTCTCTAGGTCGACGGCGCCCTCGATCAGTTTAAAAATGAACAGTACTGCAGAAATTGTATTTATGGACATTTGTTTTTCTTTCTGCAGTTTCATTTGTCAATGTTGCCTGTATTTTAAATATACATTTACCGGTTACTGTGCCAGAGATGTAGAGAAATTATGAATAACAATAAAAAAATACACTAACAGTAATTCATAAATGTTTAAATAAATTGCTAAATATTTGTATGGGGGAAAAAAAAAATCCTTGGCATAGATCTCTGCTATTCCTGTTCGGTTGGTGACTCTCCGTAAGTACCTGTAGCAAATATATTGTATTATGGCTTTAACGAAGGCCGTTTGGGGGTCTTTTTAACCTAAAATTAAATTTTAGGGTGACGTCTGTGGACCTGCAGTGGGGGCCCAATAATCTGAACATATTTAAACCTGGAACTAAACAGCAAAGTTGTGGAATTCTCCACGTTTTAAAACAAGGCTGTGACCAAATGAAGATATTCAAGGTTCTGCACATACAGGCTGTTTACGGGTCACCAATTGAAGCAAGTTTGCGAAGGTTATGTTGAACCTGTTATACAAGCTCACATCGTTTTTAGTCTGATCTCTTCCAGTGAAGCTCTTGTTCAGACTCCCGGGTGGATCAGACACTTTTACTCGATCCCTGCAGCTTGAATGCTCGCGGTCATTAAAGCAGAATAAGGACGTATCAAATACTGAAGTTATGAAGTTCAAGCGTTGTGCTTTCCAGGTTGTCGGCGGCGATGGTTTGTAATGAATGTATTAAATTAGAAAGGAATGCAAAGCGGAAGCGTCTTCACCAGCGCTCAGACTTCACGACTCTGTTTATACGGTCACTGTTCAGTGCGAAAAGGGGCGTGGCCAAAATACACGACTGTAGCCGTCAGCATTCAGGGAATTTTAAAAAATAATAATTTTTTTTTTTTGCCACTGCAGAACATTGGAAGCCCATTAATCCGGAGGAGAAGAAGCGGTACGACAGGGAGTTTCTGCTGCGCTTCCAGTTCATCAGTGCCAGCATGCACAAACCCGAGGGTCTGCCGCACATCACTGAAGTCGTGCTGGACAAGGTGAGAATCGCGCTCAGACTAAACGCTGTTTACATCTAGAACCCTGAGCAACTGACCGAATCATGATGGGTTTAGACCAGTTATAGACAGCCTGTGAAATCTTAAGAGAAATTGCTACTTTGATTTTTACTTTTTATTTTATTACTCCTAATTTTATCTATTAATTATTGTTCACTGTTTTGAAGTACAGGGTTTTACACTGCTACTCGTGTGAAAGTTGCTCTTCGTAGTGTTGCTGTTGCGAGTTAACTGTATAGTAAAGTAGCTCGTTTTAATGGCAGCCCGTTATCTTACATTAAATCTATTTTATGGTTTATTTTTGAAGAAGCGCAAGTTAAAACGAGGCTGTTTTTCTGGTGCACTGTCTGGTCACAAACCTCCAAAAAAAAAATGCCGTATGCGGTAACCAACCTTTTTATTTTTAGTTTAGTTTAGTTTTTAATACTTGACCGTTGCTTTCATTCTATACAGGCAAATAAAACTCCCTTGCGGCCCCTGGACCCCAGTCGGCTGATGAACTGTGGTCCGGACTTCACACCCTCATTCGCTAACCTGGGCAGACAGCCACCGGGAGGTGGACGAGGACTGGTAAGCTGCGCTGTACATCAAAGTGACCGTTCAGCGAGGTCACATTTAAGCCTCAGTCACACTATACATTCACTGTTTGTGTCACATTGTGAAATGGACGTGGTCAGAGCTGGTCTGGAAGGTTAGTGAAGACCTGCACTGTTAGTTTAGTCAGCAAAACAGCTTGCTTACTAACCATAAACTGAAATGAAACAAGTGAACGGGTCATAACTATACTCAAAGTTCAGTGCTGCACGTTTATCTGTGGCTAAAAGGTGTAGGTACCTGACATGGTTGGCAGCAGTGGGATGCATTCAGCCAAGGAGCTGAAGCTGGGGTCACACTGCACACATTTTACCTTGATTTTAGCCCCCGATTCTCAGTCTGGCCGAGTCTGAGCTGGTCGGCTCTGGTCTGCAGGTTTTTGGGTCCGACCGAGTCGACAGTTAGAGCGAACAGAGGAGTGCGTGAGCGGCGCAGACTCGGGTTTCTCCCCAGTCCTGTTTCAGACCCGTCAGAGTTTATCAAAAAGTTATTTTTCCACCCGAGTGAAATCTAGTGTGGACTGATCAACTGAATCCCACTGAATTCCCGCAACAGCCAAAACGGAGCACGAAAGAAAAAATAGCAAGTAAATGAAAAGTCTCTCACGCGTGGAGCGAAGCTTTTTAATGAGCCGAGTTTGAGGCACAGCCGGGTTTATGTGCGTTTTTAAAGCTCTAAAAATACCAATTGATCATTTTTAAGTCCATGACTCTCATTTAAACATGTAGCGGCTGCTGCTGTTTCTCTACATGTTTGTTTGTTTGTTTATTTGCGCCTCCTAGTAACAGGAGAACATGCCAGTTCGATTCGGCAACAGCTGAAAAGCTGAGTACTGTGATGCCTAATCTTTAGTTGCCAAAACATCTGCTGATGGTGTGAGATGGCAGTTCTTTTTATAATCTCTTTAAGACTTGGTCGTGTCTTGAACCCAAGGCTTAACGTGGGCAGTAACAGGCTGGCTGAACCATCTACCACGAACAGTAATAAAGCAAATGCAAGAGAAAGCGTCCGGCAGTTATACCTCCCACAACCTAGTACACACTGGTCTGTAGCAAGGAAGTGTAGGTAACTGGGGTGGTTTGGGTCAGCGGGGGTGACCGGTGTGCAGCTGCTGTTAGCCAAGAAGCTAACATAGCTGTTGTCTACCACAAACGGATGTGAACATGTTATGGCCTCCTGACTGACTGGATCAGGGTCTGTCGTGCTTATTTGTGGCCGGTGGGGAAGGAATGTTGAGCTGTTTAGCTCCGCCCCTTTAGTAGTAACACAGCCTGAGCAGTAGTGTTATGTCATCAAGGACATCAATTCAGGCATCAAATGCCAAAATCTGCACACAATGAAAGTGTGGATGACCAACTCATCAGCATCTTATTTTTCACAAACAAATACACCAATCAGGCCTAACGTTCTGACCGCCTCCTCGTTTCTACACTCACTGTCCACTTTATCAGCTCCACTTACTGTATAGCTGGTCTCTGTAGTTCTACAGTTACAGACTGTAGTCCATCTGTTTCTCTGATACTCTGTTACCCTGTTCTTCAGTGGTCAGGACCCCCATGGACCCTCACAGAGCAGGTACTGTTTGGGTGGTGGGTCATTCTCAGCACTGTGGTGACACTGGCGTGGTGGTGGTGTGTTAGTGTGTGTTGTGCTGGTCTGAGTGGATCAGACACAGCAGTGCTGCTGGAGTTTTTAAACACCTCAGTGTTGCTGCTGGACTGAGAACCAAAAATATCCAGCCAACAGCGTCCTGTGGGCAGCGATGACGGACTAGAGGATGATTAGCTCAAACTGCAGCAGCAGATGAGCTGTCGTCTCTGTCTTTACATCTACAAGGTGGACCAACAAGGTAGGAGTGTCTAACGGAGTGGACAGTGAGTGGACACAGTGTTTAAAAACTCCAGCAGCACTGCAGTCTGATCCACTCAGACCAGCACAACACACACTAACACACCACCACCACATCAATGTTACTGCAGTGCTGAGAATGATCTACTACCCAAACAGTACCTGCTCTGTGAGGGTCCATGGGGGTCCTGACCACTGAAGAACAGGGTAACAGAGTATCAGAGAAGCAGATGGACTACAGTCTGTAACTGTAGAACTACAGAGTGCAGCTATACAGTAAGTGGAGCTGATAAAGTGGACAGTGGGCGTAGAAACAGGGAGGTGGTCAGAATGTTACGCCCGATTGGTGTAAGTGTGGCTGTCTTTATGGACCTTCCCACCCCAAACGTAGCCGACCAGCCAAGCATTGTCGGGTGTCGTGACGTTTTAATTCTTTAGGCTGGTGTAACTTAGGAGTAGTGGAAGCCTGTAGCCGTGATGCCTGAAGTCTTGCGTTTAAAACGATGAAGATCTGTAAACGTTTTGTTTGTGATGGTTGGTTTCAGCTTCCCGGCCCACGCCGCTCTCAGCAGAGTCAGCGCAAAGAGCCACGCAAAATCATCGCCACCGTGTCGCTGAGCGACGACATCCAGCTGAACAAGGCGGAGAAGGCGTGGAAGCCGTCGGTGAAGAAGTCCCGCGGACGCGGAGCGGAGGAAGAGGAGGATCTGGAGGCGATAAAGACGCAGGAGCTGTTCCGCCGCGTCCGCAGCGTCCTCAACAAACTGACCCCACAGATGTTCCAGCAGCTCATGAAGCAGGTGACCGAGCTGACCATCGACACGGAGGAGAGACTGAAAGGGGTCATCGACCTCGTCTTCGAGAAAGCCATCTCAGAGCCCAACTTCTCTGTAGCTTACGCCAACATGTGCCGCTGCCTTATGGGGGTAAGACACTCTTTCATTTTCTCTGTTCAGCGTTTGCTTCTTTCTCTTATTCTTCCTTTCTCCTCTTTCCCTGACACTTTTTCTTGCCCTTTTCATTCTTGGTTTTTCTTCTGTTTTTACTTGCTCCCCTGTTCCTACCTCTCTTCTGTTCTTGCTTTTTCTCCTTTTTCTTCTCCTTTTGTTTTTTTTTTTGTTCTTTCTGTCTCCTTTTCCGCTCACTTTCTTGCTCATTTTCTTATTCGTGTTTTCCTTTCCTTTTTTCTCTCCTACTTTTTCTTCCTTCTTTCAAATTAAGTAATTTTAAACTACCCCAATATTTAAGACTTTTTTTTTTTTTTTTTTTTTTTCTTTTGTGGGTGTTGGGTAGTTTTGACATCTTTGTTTTCCTGTGTCCAGCTCAAGGTCCCCACCACAGACAAACCGGGAGTCACTGTGAATTTCCGCAAACTGCTGCTTAATCGTTGTCAGAAGGAGTTTGAGAAGGACAAGGATGACGACGAGATCTTTGAGCAGAAGCAGAAAGAGCTGGATGCAGCAAAAGAGGTACTTCATCTCGAACGTGTGCGCCTAATAACCAGCTTATAACACCCGTTTGACCGCGCATGCAGTGCTAACGTTTAAAACGCCTGCTGCAATATGTGCCGTCCCGATCTAACCGAATCCTCCTGCTTCCTCCAGGACGAGGAGCGCCAGCGTCTGAAGGAGGAGCTGGAGGACGCGAAGGATAAAGCCCGTCGCCGTTCCCTCGGCAACATCAAGTTCATCGGCGAGCTGTTCAAGCTGAAGATGCTGACGGAGCCGATCATGCACGACTGCATCGTGAAACTACTGAAGAACCACGATGAGGAGAGCCTGGAGTGTCTCTGCAGGCTTCTGTCCACCATCGGCAAGGACCTGGACTTTGAGAAGGCCAAGGTACCGCATACTCAGATTTACAGCATCACCGGACACCTTTACTTAATAGAATATGGGTTAAAGTCCGTAGACGAAAGAATGAGGGTCACGCTAACTAGAATTAGAAGTAAGATTCACGGTTTGTTTTTCTGTGCAGCCTCGTATGGACCAGTACTTCAACCAAATGGAGAAAATCATAAAGGAGAGGAAAACGTCCTCTAGGATCCGCTTCATGTTGCAAGATGTTTTGGACCTCAGACGGGTACATACTCCTACTTCTAATGATACTACTACTGCAGCTCTTGGCTCTTAATGCTACTTCTAATTGTAATACTAGTACTACAGTTTATAAAACTGCTTCCATCACTCGATTTGTTCCATTAATGCAGCTGCTGTTTCCGTCACTTCTGCTACCAGTTATATTTCTACTTGTTCTACTGTTAATTCTACTGCTGCCAGTTATACTGCAACTTGCAGTTTTACTACTACTAAAATTTGTTAGAGCACTTTTATGACGGAACACAATCAAATAAATAAGAAAAAGAAGCAATTACGAAAAATGCACTCTTAATTATGGTTCTTCAGGGGTTCCTTAGAGAAGCCAAGTCTTTTGACCTTGCATGATTACAGGGCTCTTTGCATTGTGAGAGGGTTTTTCAGATGGAGAAAGTGCTGTAGATGGTTCCATTTAGATCCTTTTTTAAAGGGTTCTCTTGTTGCTGCTTCAACTTGTAGTTTTAATACTGCTAAAGTTTTGTTTTAACCCTTTAATCATGCAAAGGACCCTTTGTGTTGTTGATGGAGAATAGAACCATAAACATTTAGAAACATACTTGAAAAGGGTTCTCTGTAGCATCATAAATGGTTCCTCTATTGTTACAAGCTTGACCTCGTAACGGTAGAACCTTTTTCAAAACGTTCTACATAAAACCATCTCCAGCACGTTCTCCATCAATATGAAGAACTCTTTAAAGTGCAAAGACTCCAGTAATCATACGAAGGGTTAGAAGTGTTAATGGTTCTGTATAGAACCGTTCTCTGCTAAAGAACCCATGAAGTACCATAATTTAAGTGTGCAGGTTTATTTTTTGTGAACATTATAGACGTCTGACAGCTTTTTAAGCTGATGGTTGTTTTTTAGCTGCTCTCTCTGTAACTGTAACCGTCCCCCTTTTGTACAATAGAATAACTGGGTTCCCAGGAGAGGAGATCAGGGCCCCAAGACGATCGACCAGATCCACAAAGAGGCCGAGCTGGAGGAGCACCGAGAGCAGATTAAAGTCCAGCAGCAGCTGCTGTCCAAAAAGGACTCTGCTCAAGGCCGCGGGGTCCGCGGGCCGCATTCCTCCGGGGGTGGCCGGAACAGCCAGCCTCAGGACGAGGGCTGGAACACGGTGCCCATCAGCACCAAAAGCAGACCCATCGACACCAGCCGGCTCAGCAAGATCACCAAGGTACGGCCTCGAGCTCATCAGCAGCTTAAACTCTTAAACTCTCATTTTGAAAACTTTTCAAGTTTCCTGATGAGCTCAATTCAGTTTCCGAGCTAGTAAATCAAACGTCCAGACCTGGTTTAAAGGAATGGTTCACCAAAAAAATCTAACTTGGGACTTGTCCCGAATGTTGCTCAGTCAGCCGAGACACCTTTTGGTGTCTAAATTTTACTGTAGTTCTGCGCTGGTGCTGCCAAGGCTGATGTTGCTGCCATACACTAGTCACCTGATAGTCACCCAAACGTTGAGTAAATGTAAATACACCCCCAAGACTTGAAAGACTGAAACTGCAGCCAGGCCGCCTTTTAAAGTCGTAACGGCTGGTCAGTGTGATTTGGAGCACAGACCTTTCAGACGACACCAGGGCAAAGCAGTGAGAGATTTAGATCTGACCTTGGATCAGTTTATGATGGTCATCTTCACAAACACTGATTCTAGATCAGCGCTCCGGAGGTGCTTTGTGAATAGACTCTGTCTAAAATGGTGTTCATCTCAATTTATATAGCACGAAACTGTTTTCGTCTAAATGAACCGACCACCAAACCTGATCTTTCGTGTTGGAAGATTTTAAAAGCCGTTTTCACACAGAGGGTAAAAGTGGCCCAAATCTGATGCACCAAACCCAATTTTTTATTAAATTTTTTTGGTTAGGCTGTTTTCTTTTACACGTGACCTGTATGTGACATCAGTCTGAGCAGATCGGCTCCTAAACCGAAGCACAGGGCTTCACGTGGCTCTTCCAGAGGTAAACAGTGAAAAGGGAGCCAACAGAAACGGTCACTGCGGGAGATTTTTCATCTTCACCTGCATCACAGGAGCTAATAAGTGCTGATGGCTGGCTGAGCTCGCTGTGAAAAGGGCACGTTGTTTGGCCTCTTTGGTCAGAGTCCTTGGTTTCTTTAACCACTGTTTTCAGACTTAACTTTTCTTTGACTGTAGCCTTTGAATATTTCTCGTCTTGATTGTTTTTACAATCCGATCAATTTGTGTTTGTTGCATCACGTTGGCACAGGTGTGAAGGCCAGTCAAAGTCGTAGGCGTGTCGCTCCCTCGTCGTACTTAAATATACAAAAAATACATTAAATACAAAAATATATACTAAAAAAATGCACATTAGGTTCTAAATATACACATTAATATACACCGTATTGCACCATCCAGTGTAGTTTTGTGAAAGTAGTGCAGTTTATGGAATAAAAGCAATGATTTGTGCACATTTCCATATATGATGATCCAGATTATACAAGACGTGCGTACAAGATGTCAATCTATAGGTGCCAGAGCTCGCTAAGGACTGGCGTAAATCACGAGTTCTGATCTCGCTGCTCAGACGGTCACACTGCCACATATCGGATGCCTGTCCAATTTCAGTGTCCCGAATCGGAATTATTTTTTTCTTGCTGTTCAGTCCGACATATAACATGTCGCATATGAATAAAAATGAGATTTGGGCCAATTTTACCTACTGAGCCTTATTCATGTCTGTCTTGTACCTTTTCAGTGTTTAATCTCCTGCTCTGTTTTCCCAGCCTGGTGCTTTGGACTTCAATAACCAGCTCCTGGCCCCTGGAGGAAAGGGCTCATGGGGCAGCTGGGGCAAAGGCAGCAGCGGAGGCTCCGGAGCCAAACCCAGCGCAGAGCAGGGAACAGGTACAGTTACACTGACATCCGACACTCATTCCTAAGGCAGCTTCTATACGCCTGAAGCACTGGTTCTCAGCACAGCCCCTCAAAGGTTTTTTGTTCCATCCTAGCTCTTGGAGTGTAGTTAGAGCAAAATGTGGGGGACCTGAGGACCTAAAGCAAACTGGTCTTGGCTGCTGTCTTAAGATCATATATCTTAGATCTTATAGATCATCTGGCCATCACATTAACTGGTTGCTGTAGGGTTTGAGTTTTAGTGGCCTGTCAAATCTGCCTTACTTCATATTCTGGTCTGAGGGATTACGTGGCATCTTCTACTATAGTGCTGCTCTGTCCTGTCTGTCCTGTCTGTCTGTCAACAGCATAAACAGACTAATCGACAGCCACTTTCAGTAGATGTATTGTTTGTGGGTAGAAATAGATGCAGCGACTGTCCTATTACTGTAAATTTTAGTTCATGTCTTGGGTTTTTAGTACAGTAGAAATCAAAGCTTCCACCATGGACTGTTAAAATGGCTCTGGTGCCTTCACATCAACTCAGACGATTGGCTGTCGTAAGAGTGGCTGCTATTCTGCCATCATATTTCTCCTTTGAGCAGTGAGACTTGTGCAGTGGTAAACGAGGCTAAATCAGCTACTGTATTGGCATTGAATGCAGCAAATTCAGCTTTTGAGGATTTAGTTTTAGCCCATTAGATGAACGCCTGTCAAACTCGCCCTATACTTTTCTTTTCTTGTGTGACTGTATATTTGTACTTGTGTTGACTTTAATCTTGACTGTTCTTAGCCTTGTTTGTCTGCACTGGACAGGAATGCAAGTTACACATTTGGTGAAACCCAATAAGTTTATCCCCAAAAAATAGAGCTAGTGTTTTAGTATAATCACAAAATGACTCTAATCTGAATGTGCAGTAAACCTGGTCCTCATTCTGCCTCTCGCTCTCTCCCCTCCAGACTCTGGCCGGCCGGCTACGAGCACCCTGAACCGTTTCTCTGCACTGCAGCAGCCTGCACCTTCATCCACCTCCTCCTCTTCCTCTGTGGATGCTGACCGCAGGGTTCCTCACAGGCAAGTCCAGAAAAAAAGCCCTTTTCTTCCCACATGAACAGCCTGCTCCACTGATGACCTCTGTTTTGTGCCACGTGTCTGGGCCACTGATCTGTAGTGATGGGATTGAGGAACTGAGGAGAAACGAGCAGTAAAACGGGCTGTGTAGCTTTCAGATTTAAATAATCTGGGGTCCAGCTCTGGGCCTGGAGGGCTTGTGGTGCTGTAATCCAGCGCAGTTTGGTGATTCTGGCTCAGATGCACTCCATTCAAGTCAAGACAGATGGGGGCAAAGTTACAGGAGCAAAAAAACAGGCAAAATTTTGCTCATGCATATGTAAATTCAGTCACTAAAGCATGCGGTTACAAACCCAGTGTGTGTTCCAGGTTCTGCTGCCTGGTATAGCATGCATGTTGGTATTTAAGCCATTTAATCTTTCATGCAAATATTAAGAGACTTAAATTAGCTGTTTAGATTAAATACACAAACGTATGCTGGTATTACTACACTGCGCTGGGTTCTGGTTCTCCAGGACTGGAATTGGATGATCACACTTTATTTATTTACTTAGTTTTTTTGTATTCTTCTTTTTAAAACCTGTCTTTTTGTTTTCCTTTGTGTTCTCGGCTATTAAAATCACCTCATCAGTTACTGGTTAATCAGCTACTCCTTTATTTTCCTCTTCCATGCAGGAGCAGTTCCAGCAGGGACCGCAGTGACCGAGACCGGAGCGATCGTGATCGGGGCGATCGTTTTGATCGGTTTGAACGGAGAGACAGCCGTGAGGACCGAGACCGAGCGCTCGACAGGAACCGTCCCCCCGTCACCAAGCGCAGCTTCAGCCGGGAGAACGAGGAGCGCACTCGCGGAGGAGAGGGCCGCGGCCCCGCTGACCCCGTGCGCCGTGTGGCCAGCATGACCGACGACCGGGGCAGCCGAGACAGAGCCAGAAGCAAAGAGACTGGTAAGGGGACTCCTTCTGTACCATCGCCAGAGGCGTGCAGAGGCGTTGATCTGACCGTGATGGTGCAACTGCATTTATTTTAGAATCTAATTGATTAGACTTAAGAAAGAATCTCAGCCATACACTCTACTACAGTGTAAATACTATATTTTAAAAGTTTCTGAATTGCACCAAAATTTTAGTGGTGTGGAAATTCATGAATCACCAGATCATTTCCTTCAGAATTGAGTTCTTGGTCACAGTTGCACCCCCTAGTGGTGGAACTTCATCAAGAATGAACTGTCAGCTATATTTCTGTTGTAGTTCCTTTTCAAACCACATGAGGGCACCGTATGAAATGTGATGCATCTTTCACAAATCTGGATTTCTGTTGGCCACAGACCTTAAAACTATAATTGAAAACGCTCATGACTGATTTTTAGGTTTGTTTTGGCTTAAATTGTCCAAGCTTTGGGAAATACCAAGGAATGGCAACACAATATATTTGGTAACTCTATTTTATGGTATTGCTGTCGTGAAAGGCTGTAGTGTGAACATGAGCCCTCAAGCTACATTGCAAGTGCAACAAGTAGCAGTATAATTAAAATACTATTATTTATTTATTTATTTATTTATTTATAAACCTTTACTACCCCTGGGGCAGCGGCATGGTTTTAATTCATTATTCGTTCATTCTGTGCTTTGTAGTGAAGCGTGAAGCGGCTCCGACGCCGCCTCCTGCTCCTGCTAAACCAGCTCTGAGTGAAGAGGAGGTGGAGAAGAAGGCGACAGCCATTATTGAGGAGTATCTCCACATCAATGACCTGAAGGTAAACACCACCACTGTGCCTTTGAACATTGCAGGGGGGGGGGCTTCACATTTCTTAACGCACACATCATGGGGCTTTTTTCGATTATTGACTCATCCAAGGGCAGAATAAAAGCCTAGAAGGGGAAAACTTTTGCCCTTTTTTTTAAGCTGGCTTGGCAAAGGCAGGTAATGGGGCTTGATGGGATAAGTTAAGTAAATTGTGGTGAATATTGTAACGATTGTCTTAAAGAAAATATTTTTTGCGATATTTTTTTCCGCCTCATGGGTTAAAGTTTTAATGGGCTGTAAGGGTCATAATTGGTTTACATTACAACAAATCATTGCAGCCCTAATCGCTGTGATGGCAGACGACACGGCTGTTCCTCCTGCTTAGTTTTCAGTAGATGGGAGGTGTTTCTAATGCTAGAAATGAGCATGAAAATGTGGTGTTTTTAATTTTCCCCCTGCTCCTTCTTGCCGTTAAGTAAGCTTGGGCCTTTTGCAAGACCTTTTGTGTTCTCATGGCTTTTTGCTTGCCTAACGCACATTTAAAGGTCATTATGAAGAGAGGGGTCAGAGCTTGACCGTCAGGCCTTCTAATATAAATGTAACCTTAGTTTCTTTGTGCTCCTCTTGTTAACCCTCCTTTCTTCTCTCATGGTGTCCGTAGGAGGCGGTGCAGTGTGTGCAGGAGCTGAACAGCGCGTCTCTGCTGTACTTGTTTGTGCGGAGCGGTGTGGAGTCCACTCTGGAGCGCAGCACCATCGCGCGAGAGCACATGGGTCTCCTGCTGCAGAAGCTGCTCAGCGCCGGCATCCTGTCGACTGAGCAGTACTACAAAGGGTGAGCCGGGTTTAACCCTCACTGGGGTCATGAGGCTGACGTAGCTTAGTAACCACACAAAACCACAAAGGTTTCTTTGGAGCCAGTTTTGCTCAAACACCCTACATGAACCTCTCTACCATCAATGGGTTGAAAAAAGTTCTGTGTGATGTTCTGTGAGGAGCTTTTAGAGGTGGACGTCTGGTTCCTATCACCACCACTGTGAACAGTTCTGACTCGGTAAGTTTATCTAGAACAGAGCGTTTCACACCAAACCGCTCTGAATGGCTCCGTTTACATCTTAACTGCCTGATTATTGTAATTTAATTCCAGTTCTATCTGCTTAAATTTAATGCCTAATGCTCAGCAATGTGAACATGCTCCAGTGATGACCTCCGTTTTGTGCCACGTGTCTGGGCCACTGACCTACACTGATGGGAATGAGGAACTGAGGAGCTTTCTCTCTGAGTTTTGGTGAAATGTGATCATATGTAACTGATTTTATAAAACAAGTTGCTCTAATGCTGCTACAGATCGTGATGCTCTTTGCTCTGTTAAAGGGCCAATATCGTACGTTCATCAGCTTCTGATAGTCGTGGTTTAATTTAACGTTCATAAATAATTAACGTGACGCACCTCTATCTCTTGGAATTAATCAGGCTGTTATCGTTGCTTTTAAGATATCCCTTATTAGTCCCACAACGGGGAAATTTCACCTCCACATTTAACCCATCTGTGAACTGAAACACCACATACACACTAGTGAACACGCGCGCACACACTAGGGGGCAGTGAGCACACTTGCCCGTAGCGGTGGCAGCACCCGGGGAGCAGTTGGGGGTTAGGTGTCTTGCTCAAGGGCATGTCACGTCCTGTCAGCTCAGGGTATCGAACCAGGCTGGTTTTTCAGTTTTTAATGATCTGGGCCGTTTAAAACCCCTTGATTAACGCTGACGTGGTTAAAGATTGGCTTGCCTTACTATTGTGGTTGGTGTTAGTGTACAGGGTAACACCTACCTACTACACTGTAGACTGGGGTTCAATCCCCTGCTTGGACAAGCCCCCTACACTATACTAATAAGAGTCCTTGGGCAAGACTCCCAACACCACCTTCACCTACTACACTGTAGAGTGGGGTTCAATCCCCTGCTTGGACAAGCCCCCTACTCTATACCAATAAGAGTCCTTGGGCAAGACTCCCAACACCACCTTCACCTACTGCACTGTAGACTGGGGTTCAATCTCCTGCTTGGACAAGCCCCCTACACTATACCAATAAGAGTCCTTGGGCAAGACTCCCAACACCACCTTCACCTACCTGTGTAAAATGATCCAGTTGTAGGTCACTCTGGATAAGAGCGTACTAAAAATGTATTGTTCTGACCAGAATTTCTAAGGATGCGCGAGATCGAAATGAGCTTTGGCGTATTTCCTAAATATTTTGGCTGGTATTTCAAGGCAAGGCAAGTTTATTTATAGAGCACCTTTCATATACTGCAGTCATTCAGTGGGCCTTTCAAATGAGAAACTGGTCATTTAAGTAAACGAGAATAGAAATTAAAAGCATGATTAAAACAAATTTTAAAAGATTAAAAATCTAGTTAAAAATGAAACCTGTATTTGATAAAGAGCAGGATGGGAAGGTGTTGCTGGGTTTCTGCACCAAAATATTTCCCTTTATTCTTTATGCTGCATTTGTAATCATACAAATTATTCCTCGTTAACGCCAGTGCAGGTGGATTTACTCCCAGTTTCTAAACTCCTAAAGCCGTTTTCCAACGTTTATCAGATCACCGTCGACCTACAGCCCTAAAAATGTCCTGTTTATTGGATTCTGTGAACACCATGATTCATTCACACACCTTGGAGCTGTGATTGGTCAGTGCACTCACAGCACACAGTAGAAACACTGATTGGTTAGCAGGCTCATTTGCATAGGGCAGTTTTTTGCAGTGTCCGTCTTGCAAAGGCCAGTGTTACAATAGTAATTAACATGTATTGTGCAGTACTTATAACTCAAGTGCTTAAAATATGAGCTACAGGAAATTTTACTGCATAATCGAGACCTAAATGATTTAATAATGACCTCATTACCTCAGTAATGACGGACAGTAGTGACCCCTACTGGTGAAACCGGCAAAAGCACTGATTTGAACAAATTATGCAGTGACGCATGAAAATATTTGATCAGTGAATCGGTGGAAACGCGTTATGGATCATTAGAACCTCAACAGCAGCTTTAATTACAGGGGTTTATCTCCTCACTCGAATGTTGGATCAATCATGGTTCAGCAAACCAGACTCTACAACACATTTATTAATTGTTAATGGCATTATTGATTATGCAAATGAGGCTGCAACCAGTCGTGTGTGTGTAATAATCGTTTAATGGCTTTCTCTGTTTTGGTGAATGCAGATGTGCTGAAATGGTTACTGCTGGTCTTATAGCTGGTCAAGATTGAACCATGTAACCATGTTATTGATCTCCCTATGTGGTTTTGATGTATTGCACTGTGGGCAGCATCATCTGTTCTGCAGTGTTGTGGGAAATGGACTTGGACGCCTTTCCCTTCTGTGAACACTGAGAAATCAATGGATTGTGTGCATGTGCTCCTCAGGCTTCAGGAGATTTTGGAGGTTGCTGATGATATGGCCATCGACATTCCTCATATCTGGCTCTACCTGGCTGAGATCATCACCCCCATGCTACAGGAGGGAGGAATCCCCATGGGTCAGCTCTTCAGGTGAGATGCCTTCACCCTGCACCACACACAGTTTATTAGGAATAGGAATCAATTAACTAAATTAAATGTGTGATTTGGCCAGATTCTCCTCCTGAATAACTTCTCACACGTTTCAGTCCAGCTCCACAAGGTAAGCATAGTGTGTGGAGCTGGAAGCTGCTTACTGCTTGCTTACTTTGCTTGGAGTCTCTGGAAAAACCTCCATTTGGAGGGTCATGTAGCCCCAAAACTTCTCCCCACCTCTTTATCTCAACAAGAATCGGGACAACACCCTACCCCTAGACGGGTGGGGCCGAGTGGTAGGGTGGGGGTAAAATGGGGTTGTGCCAAACTTGTCAGTGAAACGGCTCCTCATTATCTAACCGTCTTGTTTCTGTAGGGAGGTGTCGAAGCCTCTGCTGCCTTTAGGAAAAGCTGCTACCTTACTGGTCCAGATCCTCAGCCTTCTCTGCAAAGGGCTGGTAAGTTGGCACAAATTCTGTTTATTTGCCAGACGTAATCGTTTAGACTTTGCCTAATGATCTTTTCTGTGTGTGCAGAGTCATAAAAAAGCTGGAGCCTTGTGGAACGAAGCCCGGCTCAACTGGAAGGACTTCCTTCCAGAGGATGAAGATGTGAACAAGTTTGTGACGGAACAGGTACTAGAATCTGTTTTTTTGTTAAGCACGTCCACCCTCATCGCTGTGATCTAGGTGTGTAATTTACTGATTTTTGGGGTTCTTTTGTGTGTTTCTCCGTAGAAGATGGAGTTCACCCTAGGAGAGGAGTCGGAGAAGCCCAGCAAGAAGCAGCTGACTGCAGAGGAGCTGAGCAAGAGCCTGGACCGGCTCATCCACGACAAGGCCAACAACCAGAGAGTCCACGACTGGGTGGAGGTAAAGGAGTCCCCTATGTCCCGTCACTCGGATCAGACATCAGATCAGGGTTTTTAAGTTCTCCCTTTACTGACGGGTCAGCAGTTGGAGTCCAGTATGGCATGAGAACCTCTGGCTTGGCGTTTTGTAGACCACCGTCAGGCCAGGCTTCATTTGCACGCTGAATAAGTGAAGATGTGCCGTACGAAGTTAAATGAAGTTCAGATTTTCTCTTCGTCGCTCATGAGCTGTTTTATGTTTAGAACTGTCAGATCACGGTATTGACATTAACATCGTATCAAACTTTGACGTTCGATTCAAAAAAACATTTTGGGGCGAAACCTTGCATCTGTTTTTTGTCGGTTAAGTTCTAGAAATATTGTGAAGAACAGGTTAATAATGCATTAGACATTAAATGAGAATACAGTAGATGTCCTAGTTCTTTAACTGTGAAAATTCTCCCATTTGTGGGTTTCTTTGGTCTCTTGTTCTCCGTCCTGCTGTTTTTTTTCCCCCCTCATATCTCCGTTTGGGGTCTCTGGAAAGACCTCCGTTTGGAGGGTCATGTAGCCCCAATGCTTCACCCCACCCCTCTCTCAACAAGAATCTGGACGCCCCACCCCTAGACGTGAACGACAAGACAGATGGGTGGAGCTGAAGTGTTTCTAGAACTTGAAAACTGACAAAAGTGGAGATGCCCCCTTTTTTTTTGTCTCATGTTTGAGGTTAAAATTTGGTGTATCAAGATCTTGAAACTGCCAGCTCTCCTTTATATTATGTCCATTTCTTGATGAAAGGACCGTTAGAAATGATCAGCTCAATTGGAATAACCGATTTATCCATTGCCTTGCGTCGTTATTTTTCTTCTCCTGTGAAGTCAGTTTTTGAGGCTCTGATCTGAATGTTGAACCTCAGTTACGACTTCAGTGTTTAAAGGCAGTCACAGTATGGCGTTGTCTGTATTTTGTAGCTGTTGTCAGTTTGCTGGATAACGAGTGAAAAGTGAGAATTTATTCAGAGTTCGATTAATCGGGAATCTTAGCCTCAGTCTTTATTGGACAGGCTTGACTTTTGGCTTATCTGGCTAACTCTGTGATCTTGCATCACCTCAACAATATGGTCATGTGATGTCTTTCCTGGTCCTGTTTGTAGGCAAACCTTGATGAGCAGCAGGTGGCCTCGAACCAGTTTGTGAGAGTTTTGATGACTTCAGTGTGCCAATCGGCCATTTGTGAGTACAGTCCCGTCTTATTCGGTCACCGTTCTTATTCGGACTAACCTGTACCCGTTTATTTATTCAGTGTTATTGACTAATTATGCAACAGCTCTAGCTGTAGCCAAACACACGTACTCTAGTTATATCTGCTGACCACTGGTTGCTAAGGAACAGTGGTCTCTTAACTCTGACCTGCTGGAATCACTCATTTGTTCTGTTTTACTACCCTTCTAGCTGAAAGCCCTTACAGGGTGGATGTAGAGCAGATTTCCCAGCGTGCAAAGCTGCTGCAGAAGTATCTCTTGGACGAGCAGAAGGAGCTGCAGGCGCTCTACGCTCTCCAGGCTCTTATGGTGCGACTGGAGCAGCCAGCCAGTGAGTACCTTTTTCTACAGTCTTCCTACCTAAGCACCATCGTTTCTTAATCTGCCCTTTCCACCTAAAGCGGGTTACCTCCACCCGTTCATGCTAATTGTGGTGTTTTTTTATTTGAGGCACGGTCCAAACAGCCTCTCGGAACAGGTCATTTGCATTTATCAGATTTAAAGACAGGGAGATTCGCTCGAAAGAGGCCCCGAATATTCTGCTGTAACTCCCGTTTTGGATGAAGCCTTCTGAGCCATAAAAATGCGCTCCATACCTTGACGCATGTGAGCGATTTGCGTTCTGGAAGTGATCTCTGCCAAAGCTTTTAAGTGTTTACGTCTTACTGCCGAACTTTTAAGCACGGTTAACTAACTGTACTCGGGGCCACAGAGCCGTTCGGTGGGATGATGTAACGAAATTAACCTGTTCTCTGGTGTCTGACGCTGGAGCCTCCTGGCTAAAGAGATCCAAACACCACGATGCGCGTCCAGTTCGACTAACCTAACTGCTCTGCGGTCACAGGTACGGATGATAAACTTATAAAGGCGAGATCAAAGTCATCCGATCGGTGTTGGGAGTGACGGAAAGCCGAAATCAGACCTGCTCTGTTGGGGCTTTAAGGCCTTCCAGCCGCAGTAAGGGCTCGGTTCTAGCAGGCTGATGCTGAAACACCCGTTTCGAGGATAAAGACTCGAGTCTGAGAGCACAGACTCGTGTTGAGGCGACGGATGAAGCAGAACTGCTCGGTGGTGCTCTGAGCTGAACCCTGTAGTTACCTGGCTACAGGTAAAACCCACCGCAGTACAGGCTGAAAAACCACCTGTTTAGAGGATAAACGAGAGGAGAGCAGCGGAAAGACGAGTTGGAGTGACGGACTGAATCAAGCGCGTTTGCGGAGGCTGTGGAAGTTGCTATTAGTCATTTGTGTAGTTCTCTGGTTCTGATTTAGCGGGACAACAGAAACAGAAACCAGAACCGGTCTCACGAGTCCGGACCAGCGCGGAACGGCCCAGTGCGGCCCCGAGAACCGTTTGGCTCCATAGTGGAAAAGCGGCCCAAGTGTTCATTAGGAACGATACGTCGTACGTAAAGAATTTTATAATCAATACGGAATTTAACAGGCAGCATGAAGTGATGATAGCCCTGGACTGATATGATCAGATGTTCTAGTTTTAGTGAGGACCCTGGCTGCGGCGTTTTGGACTACTTGGAGTTTGTTTAAACTCCTGCTCGTGCATCCTGACAGTAGTGCGTTACAGTAGTCTAGCCTGGAAATAATAAAGGCGTGTACTGGTGTTTCTGCATCACGCAGGGACAGGGCATTTCTGATCTTGGCGATGTTGCGAAGATGTAGAAAAGCTGTTCTAGTGACGCCGCCTGTGTGTTGATCGATTGATTCAGATTTATCAGTTATAATGCCAATATTTTTTTGCTGCTGAGCCAGGTGTAACTGGAAAGTCGGCGAGATTTAAAATTAAACCTGGTAATTTATTTCTTGCCAATTTTGGACCCAGAAGGAGAACCTCTGTTACTGTTTAGTAGGAGTCCTCGGTCTTTAATCTGTATTTGTCATCAGGCTTGGTTGATCTGTACAGTTGTATCATCTGTGTAACGATGAAAGTTAATGCCAGGATTGCTTAGATCTGTGCCTAACGGTAACATGTATAGTGTAAATAGTAGTGGTCCTAAAATAGAGCCTTGCGGAACTCCAAATCTTACTTTTGAATAATTGGAAGATAAACCGTTTACACTGAACTGATAACGATAACTATTGTAGACGTGGCTCAGTGCAGCACGTGGTGCCGATGGGTTTGAGCTTCTAAATATCAGCGTTTCTGTTACGGTTCTAACCCCGCACTAATTTCCCTCCCAGATCTGCTGCGGATGCTCTTCGACGCTCTGTACGACGAGGACGTGATTAAAGAGGAGGCCTTCTACAAGTGGGAGTCCAGCAAAGACCCGGCCGAGCAGGTGGGCAAAGGAGTGGCCCTCAAGTCAGTCACGGGCTTCTTCAACTGGCTGCGCGAGGCCGAGGAAGAATCCGACAACAGCTAATCAACAGCGCCCCCTTCAGCGCAGGAGTCACAGAGGGCGGAGCTTCTGACTACAAACTTGAACTCTTCTCTATTAAGAGGCTCTTGATGGAAACAAACTACAATCATTTCTTTTTTTTTCCCTCCCCGCCCCTCTGTATTACTCCTCGTGGCAATGTCCACTTGAAAAGAAATAAAAATAAATATTAAAAAAAAAAATAGTTGAGGGGAAATTAAATAATGCTTAAACGCGTTAACGGCGACCCGCTGTCACTTATGATGTAGTTTAAGATAAAAATTCCTTTAAAAAAAAAAAAAAAAAGTACCAACCAGCGCTGCTCTTAAATGTAGATTTATATGCAAAGTATGACACATTAGCTTATAAAATGTCATATATGATGTTCGGGAGGCATGAATCCGATCATGCCGTTAGGTTTCTGATGCCAGATCAAACACGCAGCGCTTACGTAGGGATATTTTTGTGTTTTCGGCGAAAGATTGGTGTTATTTTTAACTTTGAGCAGGAAGAGGCTGATGAGCGTAGTATTTACTGACTTCTCTTAATGACTGATGGATTTCGAGGGGTTTATATATTGTTTCCCCTCCTTTTTGCCTCCTGTTTACTCTGTTGGTGGGCGGCCGTGAGCAGGATGGTAGGGGATGGACTTCTGACTTATCGACCCCTTTTTTTGCTGCTGGGGGGGGAGGGGGTCCACATGCTTCCTTTTAAGCCATCCTTGTCCCGCTGCCTTCCCCCGAGTTCCTGCGTTTTACCTCTTCAGTCTCCGAACTGTCGGGGCCTCGTCTCCGAACGGCCTCCGAGCGAGTCTGCAGTGGATTTTTAAGAGAAATCGTAATTAAAACTTGAAGAGTTAGAGAATAAAAAATTCAACTTGATGGAATGACAGTAATGATCCTAAAAGCCTTTTCTACTTGCAAAGTGGAAACACATTTCAGGAGCGTTCTGTACATATATTAAGTTTTTTTTTTTTTTTTGTTTTTTCCGTTTTTTTTTTTTTCCTTTTCTTTTTTTCAAAAAAAACTAAAGAAATATCTGACATTAATGCCATGTATTTTTTTTTCCAACAGAAGTGGCAGATTTTCCCTGTATTTAAGATTTTTCTTCCAGATGGTGAGAGGTGCTTAATAATCCATTGATTTAGTTTTATTGAAAAAAATGTAAATATTTTTTTTCTTTTTTTCTTTTTTTTGCTTTCTTTATTTAAGGATTAAATGCTTCTTTCACATCAGAAACTGGAAACGCTGGGGGAAAAAAAGAACATTTGAAAATAAAAGACTATCAAGTTGCTAAGCGGAGTGTGCTTTGAGAGTGTTGTGCAGACTGGCAGTGATTACAGCTCAACTAAAGTCCTGATGCATTACATGGAGGTAAGGGAACCAGACGTCCCCCCTCTAAAAGCCCCTCACAGAAAGTTCCTACATGAGCTGGTTCTGAATTCACTGCCTGATGACCCGAGACGCTGTTTTATGAGAGGTTGAAATTTTAGCCTGAAGGGTTTTTTGTGCGTTTGTGTGATTTTATGAACCAACAGAACTAATTTCTACATCACGAATGCACGACTTCTTTCCAACACTCCTTATAGCTTCAGCCTGGAGAGGCAGCTGTACTGCTGTGGGCTGAGGAGGTGGATATACGCTTCCCAAGCACTTTATTAGGAACACTATCAGCTCCACTTACTGTATAGCTGCACTCTGTAGTTCTACAGTTACAGACTGTAGTCCATCTGTTTCTCTGATACTCTGTTACCCTGTTCTTCAGTGGTCAGGACCCCCGTGGACCCTCACAGAGCACGTACTGTTTGGGTGGTGGGTCATTCTCAGCGCTGCAGTAACACTGATGTGATGGTGTGTTGTGCTGGTCTGAGTGGATCAGACACAGCAGCGCTGCCAGAGTTCAACACTAGTGTCACTGCTGGACTAAATAGCCCAAAGAAAGGGAATCTACATTGAATCATTTCCCACCATGAGTCATATGGTCACACATTTGCATGCATCCTCCTCATTAGCCTACAGCAGTTAAGCCCTGCCCACTCACTCAAGTTGGGGAGTTCCAGGTCAGCTTGCTTTTGAATTGGGCCTCATCCAGAGAGGCCAGTCGGAACAGCTGATTTATGGTTGGGTCAGTCTTAAAGGCTGTTAAACGCTGAAGGATTGAGAGGGGTTAGAAAATTGCCATGAGCAACGAGTTATGATGGTTTTTGTTCCATAAAACTGCACAAATGTTCAGTGGAGTTCAGGGGGATGAGTGGAATCTAATTGTAGATGATGGGCTCTTCAAACTGAAACCTCAGTGGTTCAAGATGAAATGATCATTATTATCTGTCTGGCTGGTTAAATGTAGCTCAACAGTCAGGCTTCCCAGTCAGGCTTCCCAGTCAGGCTTCCCAGTCAGGCTTCCCACTGCCGTTATCTTCACTGGGATCTGGCCAGGCGTTTCTGGTGCTTGCTGTTCACTCACTGGAACATCAGCACCTTCAGCTCATTCTTCATTCTTCCTTCAGCTCCAGTCGTTATCGACGAGCGTTCTGGAGCCGATGAATACAACCCGAAATAACTCGTCCCAGGAAGATGATGAACGCGTGAGTCATCCTCGCTCTGAAGCCGTTGAAAACAGTATGGTTTTCTCCACCATGTCCTGAAGAGTCGCTGACCTATTTTCAGTGACAGTTACTGCATCACATGCGACGCGCTTTAATGGTTTTTTTCTACAAGTGTCAAACATTGGCTGCTGTTTCCCTATGAACTGCATGACTAATCACCCCCAGCATCCCGCCCACCGTATTGCCTCAGCAGGGTCAGTGATGAGAGACAGTGCACATTATAACTGGCCACTTTATTAGAAACACCTACCTTGGGCTTCTGGGTTCTCTGGCTGAACTGGATGAACTGCAGTGAATATTTCAGGCTAGTTCAGTATCTGCCTGATGTGGAAAATAAATGTTAATACTAATTATCAACATTTGATGTAAAAAGTGAACTAATTTTAACTACAAAATTCCAGTTTTACCAGTAGGAATTCTGTTTTAGCCTGGAAGGTTGCAGTGCTCATTGGGAAGAATCCATGGCTTTTCTGCAGTCCATTTTAAGGAAGGAGCTGTTTTTACTGGTGTGAATTAAGTTTTCGTTTTTTCAGATTCAATTAAGAATAAATTTCAAACTTCCAGTTGAAACGTCTCTCTAGTGGACATGTGACTTTGAGAACAGTAGTTTAAAAAAAAAAAATCTGAAATAAGCTTTGAAATTATTTTTTCCATATCAGATTTCATTTTTTTCACAAAGTGCCTGGATCATAACCTGGTTCAGAGCGGTTCTCGGTTCTAGATAAACTTGCTGAGTCAGAGCCGTTCACAGTGGTGGTGATAGGAACCAGACGTCCCCCTCTAAAAGCTCCTACAGAAAGTTCCTACATGAACTGGTTCTGAATTCACTGCCTGATGACTGAGACGCTGTTTTATGAGAGTTTAGAGAACTTCAACTCCATTCATGGTGGAGGGAGACATGCAGGGCGCTGTGCGGCAAAATAGTCCCCAAAGAAAACTCATTATTCCAGATTTTCCACTATTTTCCCATCATCAGCATTCCATATAAGCTCAGAAGACTCGTGAAGGTTCTCTGGTGGTTCTGGATGGTAAATAAAATGCCTATATCTCTCAGGGTTGGGATAACTATGGAAAAATTAGCAGTTACCTACTTTAGATACTTTCCCAAAATTTGTAGTAGCTACAATTTAGCTACTTTTCCCGGGAAGAGTAGGGGCCGCTTTTTGGCTTCTTTCAAAGCGTGATTGTGAATGTTGGTGAATCTCCACCTGACACGCCAAGCAGGCCTGACTGACAGCGTGAAGAAGCCACTGCGTTTAATGATGAGCCAGACAGAAACACAGATTGATTGTTACAGTTTCTGATTTTGTACATTTGCAGGTTTTCAATTAACGCACCCAGAGCCGGGACATCCAACAAAAGTTGAGACTAAATGCAGTCAATCATTCCAGGATTTTCCTAATAGAAATCCACAAAAATAACGGACACACCAGAGAGTTTTGTGCAAAGCGTCTACTGTTGAAATAAAACTGCTCCAATTTAAACGTTTCAGCAAGACACACCGGTCAGCCAGAACATTCTGACCACCTACTCATTTCTACGCTCACTGTCCACTTTATCAGCTCCACTTACTGTATAGCTGCTCTCTGTAGTTCTACAGTTACAGACTGTAGTCCATCTGTTTCTCTGATACTCTGTTACCCTGTTCTTCAGTGGTCAGGACCCCCATGGACCCTCACAGAGCAGGTACTGTTTGGGTGGTGGGTCATTCTCAGCACTGCAGTAACACTGAGGTGGTGGTGGTGTGTTAGTGTGTGTTGTGCTGGTCTGAGTGGATCAGACACAGCAGTGCTGCTGGAGTTTTTAAACACCTCAGTGTCACTGCTGGACTGAGACTAGTCCACCAACCAAAAATATCCAGCCTGCGTCCTGTGGGCAGCGTCCTGTGGCCACTGATGAAGGACTAGAGGATGACCAACACAAACTGTGCAGCAGCAGATGAGCTGTCGTCTCTGACTTTACATCTACAAGGTGGACCGACAAGGTAGGAGTGTCTAATAGAGTGGACAGTGAGTGGACACAGTGTTTAAACACTCCAGCAGCACTGCTGTGTCTGATCCACTCGCACCAGCATCACGTCAGTGTTACTGCAGTGCTGAGAATGATCCACCACCCAAATAGTACCTGCTCTGTGAGGGTCCATGGGGGTCCTGACCACTGAAGAACAGGGTCACAAAGGCCTGAATAATCGCTCCACTGCTGAAGAGCTGTTGCGGCCCCACAGCAGAACTAGATTTCTAGGTAAAATAACATCATAATCCTCCTTTTGCTGTAAAAACGTTATGACACACAGTTTAACAGTAAACGGTCTTAAACGCTGGAGTTAATGTAGAACTGCTGATTCACCCTTTAACCCTGAAGATCAGCGCAGACGGCTGGTCACCATAGCAACACAGACAACAGTCTCGCCCAGCTAGTAGCTATGAAACAGTAAAGAGAGAGATTTAAGACGGACATCGATAATCTGGAGACGAATGGACTGATTAGTGTTTATTGTCACTCCAGCTGGTTTCCTGATACGTTTAACCTGCAACGACTCACGAAACTTAAGTCGCTTCTCTTTCTCCAGCTTCTCGTTCGAATTCTCCCGTTCCACCTTAAAAGCCTCAGGCACCATTTAAGGTGGAACGGGACAATTCGAACGAGAAGCGAGGTCAACCTAGCTACTAATATTTGCAGCTAGCTACAAAAAGTACCGCGCAACCCGTCCCTGATATGTGTTGTAGTCATGGCGACGCCTGGTTCCCATCACCCCCACTGTAAAGACGTCTGAACCATCTCACACCAAACCCTCTGAATGGGCTTCCTCTCCCTCCCACTAAAATTTGCAGGGGAATTTTGGAAATTCGGTGGCGGTCCCCTTTAAAAGCGAGCCTTTGTGAAGGGAAAGCGGCTCCTGTCGCTTTAAGAAGCAGAGAGCGCACAGGTGGGTCCTCAGGAGGAGGAGGAGGAGGAGGAGGAAGGGTGGTGGGGGGGTAAATGGGGCTCATTGAGGGGGGTCAGATAGAGGCGTAGAGGAGCTGCAGCGTCTGTTCTTCCCTCGTGCTGGAAAGCGGTGCACTTTGATGCACCGAGGACTCGTTTTTAAGGGCCTTTCGACTGATGCGCTCATCCGTGTGCGATGCTTTTGACCGCCTTCCCCCAGCTGCATGTAGTAAAGGTACGTGGCGTCGTCCGGCATCGCTTTGTTTCCTTCGCTTGTTTATTTATCTGCTGTTTATTTGGCGCGTGCACTTGCGCCGGGGCCGTCACGACGCCGACCAGCATCTCCTCATCAATAGCGTCGTCTGGCTGAGTCAGTGCGCCATTGCGTGGATGCGTGTGTGTATGGAAGGAAGGAAGGATGGATGGATGGATGTGCGCGTGAATGGGGTTGGTAGCCTGTTGCCAGGATGGAAACTGCTCGTGCTGCAGTGGTTGCTATGATAGACTCCCCCCCCCCCCCCCTCCCCCCAATCATGATTATTATTTGATTATTATTATTTTACCGGTCCACCTTAAGCGTGCATGTAACTAATGCACCATTTAAGGTGGAACGGGTTAAAAAAGAAAGAAAGAAAAAAAAAAACTTAAGCCTCGCGCTTCTGGTTTGTGGAGTCTCACAGGCTCGTGCTGTCTGCTAAACAAGCTGATGGGCCTGCGCGCGCGCGCCTGCGAGCATGCACGTCTTTTATTGAGGCTCTGAGGTTCTTTTTTTCTCGGGATAAAACCGCGTTGTTTTGGTTCTGCTGCTGTAGGTTGCACTGCGGGTTCTAGCGCCTGATAAAGGCAGATCCACCCAAAGCACCACAGGGCGCCTCCTTGCTGAAGGAACTTAATGGTGGTGTTTTTTTTGGAGGGCAGATGTTTCAGGGGTTACCTGTTGCTATAACGACTGACCACAAGACGTTCACTGCGCTGATTGGCTGCTGTGAGCGCAGGTGGCTCTGTGGGTTCGTGTTAATGCGATGTCAGCTGCGTCTGCGTCTCTGTGGCCCGAGCGTTGTGTTATCGGGCCTCTGATCACTGATCGGACGGGCCGAGTCTGATTCACAGGCTGCGTTTCTGCAGCACCTGCAGCTTCACTGCCCGGCAGCAGCTGCTGAGTGTCCATGCTTTTTAAGGGGGGGGGGGGGGTTAAACGTGCACTTGGCATCCTCACTGGCCTCTGACAACATGCAAGGTCATTTGAAGTGACATTATGTTAGGGACACTGGGGATTTGAGTCCAGATAGACAGATTGAATTTTATTTTAATTGACTTTAGTGACCCCCATCAGTAGTTTTGCTTGTAAACAGCGTGGCTGACTGTCATACTGACAAGCTAAGATCACTGGTTGCCATGGTTATTGTGTTGGTAAGTGTGATCTGCTGGTTAAAGCAGGCTATAATAGCTTTTCCCATACCGATTACAGTAATAATATTAATAATTATTATTTATTTATTCATTTATTGAGCCCTTATCATACCAGCGGCGGCTCAGAGCGCTTCACAGACAGGTAATATTGTTTAAAAACAATGACAAATTAAAGATAATTACAAAATATCACATTTATTGTATTAGTAATATATTGATCGACTGACCAAATCAGGTTATAGTAGTTTTTTTTCCATAATAATAATAATAATAATAATAATAATAATTTTACTTTTATTTATTTAGTGAGTCATTGATCGATCAATCGATCAGTTATCAGTTACCAGTGGCAGCTCAAAGTGCTTCACAGACAGGGAATAATGTTTAGCAGTAACGGAAGAAACTATGAGCGTTCATTTAAAACCAGAAGACAACGACGGATCAAATTAAAAAAACATCATTATCAAAATTACGTTGGGTTTTAATGAAACGCTGCGTTTCGCATGTTACACATACATGTAATCGGTCTTGGTGAGTCACACGTATGACGTGTAACACGAGGTTGTGTCTCTAAAGGAGAAATGAAATAGAAACATAATAAACAGACCAGAGTAATAAAGTGTGAACACCTGTGCGTTTGCGTGTCTGAGTAGATGTATAATAACTGTGTCTCTGCTGTAGGAACAAAACCTCGTGTCTCCGTTTAGGATGTCGTTTTTCAGGTTTATCATAATTTGAGACGCCTGTTGCCCTTTAGATTGTGTAGAAATTGCGTGATGTGTTTACAAGTCTGATTACAGTGGCTTGTATTAAGGGTAAAGTATGTAATCAGTGGGCATTTGTAATTGAGTAATCGTAATGCATTGATTAATTGACAGCTGTAAAACAAACAAATGACAATTTACTCTTCCATGCAGTTTCAGTCAGTCTGATTCACTATTAATTCTCATTTGATTATGAATTCATAATTGATTCACCTAATTTGCCATTAATCCATGATTGATCCACTGTTAATTTACCAATGATTTACTGTTGTTCTTCCACTAATTTACAGTTTACATTTAATAACAGTAACGCTAACCAATCAGCTCTCAGTAGCAGTAACGCTAACCAATCAGCTCTCAGTAGCAGTAACTCTAACCAATCAGCTCTCAGTAGCAGTAACGCTAACCAATCAGCTCTCAGTAGCAGTAACGCTAACCAATCAGCGCTCAGTAGCAGTAACGCTAACCAATCAGCTCTCAGTAGCAGTAACACTAACCAATCAGCTCTCAGTAGCAGTAACGCTAACCAATCAGCTCTCAGTAGCAGTAACACTAACCAATCAGCTCTCAGTAGCAGTAACTCTAACCAATCAGCTCTCAGTAGCAGTAACTCTAACCAATCAGCTCTCAGTAGCAGTAACACTAACCAATCAGCTCTCAGTAGCAGTAACGCTAACCAATCAGCTCTCAGTAGCAGTAACGCTAACCAATCAGCTCTCAGTAGCAGTAACGCTAACCAATCAGCTCTCAGTAGCAGCAACACTAACCAATCAGCTCTCAGTAGCAGTAACGCTAACCAATCAGCTCTCAGTAGCAGTAACGCTAACCAATCAGCTCTCAGTAGCAGTAACGCTAACCAATCAGCTCTCAGTAGCAGTAACGCTAACCAATCAGCTCTCAGTAGCAGTAACACTAACCAATCAGCTCTCAGTAGCAGTAACACTAACCAATCAGCTCTCAGTAGCAGTAACACTAACCAATCAGCTCTCAGTAGCAGTAACACTAACCAATCAGCTCTCAGTATCAGTAACTCTAACCAATCAGCACTCAGTAGCAGTAACACTAACCAATCAGCTCTCAGTAGCAGTAATGCTAACCAATCAGCTCTCAGTAGCAGTAACGCTAACCAATCAGCTCTCAGTAGCAGTAATGCTAACCAATCAGCTCTCAGGAGCAGCAACACTAACCAATCAGCTCTCAGTAGCAGTAACGCTAACCAATCAGCTCTCAGTAGCAGCAACACTAACCAATCAGCTCTCAGTAGCAGTAACTCTAACCAATCAGCTCTCAGTAGCAGTAACTCTAACCAATCAGCTCTCAGTAGCAGTAATGCTAACCAATCAGCTCTCAGTAGCAGTAATGCTAACCAATCAGCTCTCAGTAGCAGTAACGCTAACCAATCAGCTCTCAGTAGCAGTAATGCTAACCAATCAGCTCTCAGTAGCAGTAACGCTAACCAATCAACTCTCAGTAGCAGTAACTCTAACCAATCAGCTCTCAGTAGCAGTAACACTAACCAATCAGCTCTCAGTAGCAGTAATGCTAACCAATCAGCACTGAGGACTCACAGGCCTGTTTTTTGTGGTGCTGTTTCTTCTGCTCTTTAACGTCAACATATATGTTTAAGGTGGATACAGTCGTTAGCTTGATGCTAATATTGTATAGGAATTCTCATTGACAGGCTAATAAACATTTCCTGGATTAAACTCTGCTGTATTGATCAGTGGAGGGAAAGAACCGGCACCCTCATTTTATCACTGTGAATTTTACCGGCATTTAATTCAAAGTTCAAAGGGAAACCACCAAAATTTGCAAATGCCTGAATGTTTCAGTGGTTAAGATGTAAACAGTCATTCAGAGCTCCCTCACAAAGCCGAAGACGCCGCCTGATGTCTCAGACGTGGTTTAATGATGGTTCTGAGAGGCTTTTAGTCTAAAACATGTTTTTTAGTCCAGAGAGACTCATGCAAGGCGATATAGCCCCCACTTATTTTTCCTGATGTGTTACTGTTTCTCCATCATCAATATCCCATAAAAACTCAGAAGACTCGTGCATGTTCATTGTAAGACTCGTCGTTGTCATGGCGACCCCTGGTTCCCGTCACCACCGCTGTAAAGACATCTGACTTTTAGCTAATTAGCTAACTGTAACTAAGCTCATCAGTGGCTCCATTCACTGTGTTTATTTAATTGAGGAGGTATAAATTGTGGGCACAAATTAAATGTGATGATATCGTGAAGTCCTAGCCTGTTAACATACTTCAGTCTGTGCGTTTGACCCCGTTAGGATTGCTCAGGCCCGAGCCTGTCTTCCCTCTCCGCCCGCTCGTCCGCGCACCGCTTAAACGTCTGACCCACATACGCTCAGTTAAAGATGACAGCTGCTCGACTCCGGCCTTCAGCTCTGCTCAGTGAGCAGCTTTCGCTGATTAGCTTTAAGGAGCAATCTCATTAGAACCGCACACCTTTACCGAAGGGGCTGAAGTCAGGCACGTGCAGGCTGAGATAAACCTCCTCAGCTGTCCCTCACCAGGCCTGTGGCAGTAACAGAGCCCTCTTATTCGGGGAGCCCTATGGAAAATGGGTTGCACGGTGGCGTGGTGGGCGGCGCTGTGGCCTCAGCAAGAAGGGCCTGGGTTCGATTCCCCAGCCGGGTGACCGGGGTCCTCTCTGTGTGGAGTTTGCATGTTCTCCCTCTGTCTGCGTGGGGTTCCTCCGGGTTCTCCGGTTTCCTCCCACAGTCCAAAGACATGCAGTCAGGCCGATTGGATGTGCTAAATTGCCCCTAGGTGTGAATGTGTATGTCTGCCTGTTTGCCCTGCGATGGACTGGTGACCTCTCCAGGGTGTATCCTGCCTTCCACCTGTTGGGATACCCCCCCCCCATGACCCAGAAGGATAAGTGGCTTAGACGATGTGTTAACAGTGACTACGTTTTCATCCAAAGAATTTTTTTTGTAAAAAATGTTGAAACACCTCATAAAATTTGCCGGTGCAGGCTGTGGAAACAGAAATGATCTGTAATATTTGGATGAATGTCCACATTTTTCCATTAAATTTTAGCTGAAAAATAGTTTGTCCTGCAGAACCTACATTGTAATTTTTTGTTTCAGGAGGAAAAAAGTAACACATTTACACAAAAAAATTAGTGGCAGATTTCTTGTGATGGAGAGGCAGAGCTCTATATGGCAGAAAAACGAGATCTCTTGCATAACGGTTAAGATGGAGAAAATAATAACAATAATAATACTAATAAAAATAATAATACACCGATCAGGCATAACATTATGGCCTCCCTGTGTCTACACTCATTGGATCAGATGAGTGGATCAGAGTTTTTAAACACCTCAGTGTCACTGCTGGACTAAGAGTAGTCCACCAAAAATATCCAGCCAACATCGTCCTGTGGGCAGCGTCCACATGTAATCCATCATTTTAAATTTAGCCACAAAACATTTATTAATCTAATAACAAAGAACTGGTTTGAGAATCTCATGTGAACTTTATCGTCTGAGGCTGCTTAGCTTAGCCTGGAGCCGTTTTGTCTGAGGTCATTTGAAACCACCCGATTGCCTGTTGAACAAGAGCTGAGACGCGATTGCCTGCCGAACGAGAGCTGAGACGCGATTGCTTGCTGAACAAGAGCTGAGACGCGATTGCCTGCCGAACGAGAGCTGAGACGCGATTGCCTGCCGAACGAGAGCTGAGACGCGATTGCCTGCTGAATGAGAGCTGAGACACGATTGCCTGTTGAACAAGAGCTGAGACGCGATTGCCTGCCGAACGAGAGCTGAGACGCGATTGCCTGCCGAACGAGAGCTGAGACGCGATTGCCTGCCGAACGAGAGCTGAGACGCGATTGCCTGCTGAATGAGAGCTGAGACACGATTGCCTGCTGAATGAGAGCTGAGACACAATTTTACTCTTTTGTCTCTCCTGAGATGTGAAGTTGTTTTTTCTGATGCCTGAAACTGACACTGTGATGTGAGTTGTGGTCCCAGAATGTACACCGTAATATTCAAGGCGCTTTTATAGAACAATCGACTGTGTTGTAAATGTGATGTTATTGTAGGAGATCAGGTCACTCAGCATGTTTAACAGTTCAGTCATGTTCATGTGTGGGTTATACTGCCGTCTCGCTGTGCTTTGCATGAAATAAATCAATAAATGAACAGTGGGGTTTTAAACCAGCAATAAACGAGTTATTACAGACACTAAACTGTTGCCTTGGTAACTCCTTTCCAGGCACAGGCCTATTTTAAACTACCAGAGGCCTTGTTTACCTAAAAAAGAGACTCTCATGTGACAAAACAGTAACACTTAATAAGCCCAGGCTTTCAGTGTGGCTGAATAATGGTGTAGGAATTCACAATGGAATATTTAAAAAATTTGAAAATTTGACATTTGAAAATTTACCCCAAAACTATAGTGTTTCCAAATGAATCTAATTATAACTCATTTAAAAAACAGTGTTTAGGCAGTAAAGACTTAAAGCAGTAGTCCAGTTTTCTGGGTAACTCCACATACAGTAAAGTGCAAAAGTTTGAGGCCACCTTTCATTTATGTACTTTCCAGCAAAAATGGGAATAAAGTACAATTTAATCATTTTTCAGCATCAGAAACAAAAAAAAACTTTTCCCTTCATTCCAGCTTCCATTGTTTTCAGGAGCCGCACTTTCAGTTCTTCAGAGAATCTGTAGACACACCTCCAAAGTTCAGTCTTAGAAGCTGGTTGATGATTTCCTGAATCAAACCCATTCAGCGGTGTTGAGGTCTGGACTCTGGGGTGGTCAGTCCATCGTCCAGCTTCTTTGTTTGATGTGTCCGTCTCCTTTTCTCAGTGAGGTTCTTCTTGATCAGCTACACGTCCTTTCAGACCCACAGCACTGAGTGGTCTTCTCACAGTGGAAGGATGGATAGAAACACCTGTGGATGTTTTCAGATCTGAAGCAGCTTGATCTTCTCCTCTCTCTCAGAGATCAAAGCTTTCAGTGCTGTTTATCTGATGGGAGCAGTTTTGGGGTCTAGCAGCTCTTCGAGGTGGTTGTTAGGTGCCACATTTTCTCTGGAGCTTTCAATCTGGTTTTTAACTCCAGTTTTGTACACTCCTGTTTTTTTTCCACTTACTTTCCTTTGACTTTCTCCTTCCAATCCAATTCAAGTGGATTAGTTTATCTCTTAGATTATATTAAGATTAGATATATGTCCTGAAAAACTAATAACTTGGACTTAATGGCTGTTGTAGTAGAAATGAAAGGTGGTCTCTGATTTTTGCACAGTATTGTATAACAATAGTCAGGAATACCAGTACTGTTTGTTGTGATATTGTTTGTTGTTTATCCAACATTATCTTCTAATTAGTAAGTTCAGCTCCACAGCAAAGCACTGACCAATAGAATGGGACACTCTGGAGCAGCTGAACATGGTCTCCATGTTGTAGAGCAGTGGAACTGTGCTCTCTCAAGTGATGGCGCTCCATCCAATACCTTTGGGATAAGTTGAAATGGTCCAGAACCGACCATCCAGCATGCTCAATCAAATCCTCAAAGCAATGTTCCAACATCTAGTGGACGTTCGACCAAAACAATTGACTTTTTTTGGATTGTACTGTATATTTTGATTGATCCAAACACCCACAGAAAGAGGAATCTGGAGCTGTGATTGGTCAGGATGCTCACCACACACAGTAATGAACACCGTGATTGATTAGAGGGCTCATTTGCATATTTCAGCCTTCTGAAATATCAGTATTGTAAAGGCCAGTGTTGTGATATTGATAAAAAAGCTCTTTTTCTATTTGCTGTGCCAAGACTAGAACTGTCACTGTTCATACGTTTAACCTAAATAGCTGGTGTTTATAATGAAAACGTGCCAGTAGTTTTCACCAGAGCAGATTTTCACTGGCCTACATCGTAGCTGGCACTCCAGTCGTGTCAATAAGTCAGTGAGGTCGTTGTGCCTCAACTGTGCTTTAAAAGCTTTTTCATATTGAGGACTTCTGACGTTATCTAAAGCATTTGTAACCAGTATATTGTGACCATCAGGGGACCCTGAATAGCCCCAGTGTGGAATATACATACATGTTCAAGCATTCAGGCATTCAGTCTTGGCCAATATATTAGTTAGATTATATTACTACAAACTGCAATATATTGCAAGCGACCTTGTGGAATATTGCAAATATACTCACCGGCCACTTTATTAGGTACAGGTTCAGTTGCTTGTTATCACAAATAGCTAATCAGCCAATCACACGAATGGGCAGACTGGTTCCAGATGATAGAAAGGCAACAGGAACTCAAATAACCAACCAGAATCTCTGAGGAACGTTTCCAACACCTTGTTGAAAGTCTGCCATGAAGAATTAAGACAGTTCTGAAGGTGAAAGGGGGTCCAACCCTAATAAAGTGGCCGGTGAGTGTAAGCCATTCGCACGTGTCTGTAGGCGAAATGTTCTGCTATGGAGCTGCTGATCTTGGATCAATCAGCTTTAGTCTACAGCGTTTATATTTATATATTCGGCTGAATAATCTCATGAAGTCTGGTGCTCCGATATGGCGAAATATATTCCAGATGTATTTATCAAATATATTTTTGCAGTGTATGAAAATGGCCGAGTTGTATGCATTTTTAATTGTGTGTAGTTGTAATGAAGGTTCCAGATGTAGCTAAACGTACTGACTGTGATCTGCACTGTACTTTACATTAACCGTGTACGTCTGCAGTCAGACTCTCACACACAGTGTGTCTCACATCAGATCATAATCAGATCTGCATCGTCACAGGGTATCAGTACCTACAGCCCTCGCTCCTGTCCTGTTAAAGGAGCATTGGATCAGATTTAAAATGAAGAGACTGGAACTCAAACTCATTTATGAAGGCATCAGACAGTGAAGGGCATCAGACAGGATTCCGACTGTTTTCATACGTTTTCAAACGGATTGAATAAAAACACATTTACACACATTTATTTCTGTATGGAAGATTTCTGGGTGTAATTTTTCCCCATAGATTTTTCACTGCGTTTCAGCATCAGCTGCACTGTATCCGAAACGTATCTCAGATATATAAAAATACACGTCTGGCTGTTCAGACGCTTAACCTAAATAACTGCGGTTTGAACTGAACACGTGAGAGCAGATTTTCCTCGGCCTACATCATAGCTGTCAATATGTCAATAAGGTCAAAGTGCCCCGAATGTGCTTTAAAAGCTTTGTCATATTGAGGAATTCTAATAATATCCAAGAACAGTTTGATAGTCGATATAGGCCGACTGTCAGGGGACCCCGAATGGCCCCGTTGTGGACCATATGGATGCCACGTTGCGCCAAAAAATGATCTCAGCCATAAGAAGCTTTGATTATTGATGCCGTCTCTGGCTATCTAGCACCAGAGGCAGCCCAGAGCAGCTTAAACAGTCAATGCCGGAGCCACACGCCTCATTACGACTTGGACACCCTCTGTTTTATCAGCGTGAGCGAATGGCTGACCAGCTTATTAGAGGATTTGGCATCTGTTAGAGTCTGAGTCCAGGCGGGTTCTAGCCTGCCGGCTTTAGTGTCGGCTCCTCCGCCGACATACACTCATTCCGCGTCAGGCTCTGGAGAGATGAGTCCGAAAGCTGGAGCAGAGAGGTTTAGCAGGAGGTGTGAGAAGGTAAAGTGTTTTATTTAAGCTAAAAATTTTATTATGAGCACAGAAAATTTGGAGAAAGAGGTGGATGTTCCAGTATTATTGACAGCCCTGATTCTTCATTATTCATACTCATCATTATTTATCATCTTCATATTTGTTAAGCTTTCTGTACAATAAGGATCTGGACAAGGATACGAATTAAACATTCATTTTCTCCCAACAACTGCACATGAAATATATAACAATGTGTTAGAAACTGATCAGGCGTAATGTTCTGACCACCTCCTCGTTTCTACGCTCACTGTCCACTTTATCAGCTCCACTTACTGTATAGCTGGACTCTGTAGTTCTACAGTTACAGACTGTAGTCCATCTGTTTCTCTGATACTCTGTTACCCTGTTCTTCAGTGGTCAGGACCCCCATGGACCCTCACAGAGCAGGTACTGTTTGGGTGGTGGGTCATTCTCAGCACTGCAGTAACGCTGCCGTGGTGGAGGTGGTGTTAGTGTGTGTTGCGCTGGTCTAAGTGGATCAGACACAGCAGTGCTGCTGGAGTTTTTAAACACCTCAGTGTTGCTGCTGGACTGAGAATAGTCCACCAACCAAAAATATCCAGCCAGCGTCCTGTGGGCAGCGTCCTGTGACCCCTGATGAAGGACTAGAGGATGACCAGCACAAACTGTGCAGCAGCAGATGAGCTGTCGTCTCTGACTTTACATCTACAAGTTGGACTGACAAGGTCTAATAGAGTGGACAGTGAGTGGACACAGTGTTTAAAAACTCCAGGAGCACTGCTGTGTCTGATCCACTCGTACCAGCACACCACACACTAACACACCACCATCTATTTGCTGGTAATTAACGAAAAGCACTGGCAGAACGGGGTTAAAGAGGGACGTGTATTAGGTCAGCTGGCATTTGGTGGCACCGATACTCGTCATGATTTGTGATCATGTTTTTTCCTCCTCCTGTGGAGTTACCGTTTTGGAGATGTGAGGTTTTCTTCCGGCAGTAGTGAGATACTGCTGCGCCAAAGCCTTAGTTCATTACATTTACAGCCTTTGGCAGACACGCATCCAGAGTGACTTACAGAATGATCATGTTACAGAGGTGGGCAAAGTAACGACAGTGTTAGGGGTCTTGCCCATGGACTCTTACTGGTGTGGAGTAGGGCGCTTCCCCCAGCAGGGTATCGGACCCCAGTCAGCAGTGTGTGTGTTTCCTTTAACCAGCATGTTAAGAATTTTACAGAAAACGACTTATTTTCACTTAGAAAATCGTCCAAACTTTGAAAACCCCAGTCAAATAACGCTTTCTAAATAGAAAAATAGGTCAGGTGAAGTGACCGATGTGCAGGTGCTGTGTCTGGTGGTCTTCCTAACATCTCCACGTTTCTGTTCTCAGGTTGACGAGCCTGTCGACATGCTCCCCAAATCGAGAAAAGCGCTCAGCATCCAGGAGATCGCTGCACTGGCCAGATCTTCCTTTAACGGTAGAGCCTCATTACAGCACAGTTCAGATCTCACCTTCCACATTTAGCTGTTCATCTGACATCAGCATTCATTCTCTTCTCTTCTCTTCTCTTCTCTTCTCTTCTCTTCTCTTCTCTTCTCTTCTCTTCTCTTCTCTCCTCCTGTTTTCTCTTCTCTCCACTTCTCTTCTCTCCTCCTGTTTTCTCTTCTCTTCTCCTGTTTTCTCTTCTCTTGTTTTCTCTTCTGTTTTCTCGCTTCTCTTCTCTTCTCCTGTTTTCTCTTCTGTTTTCTCTTCTCTTCTCCTGTTTTCTCTTCTCCTGTCTTCTCTTCTCCTGTTTTCTCTTCTCCTCTCTTCTCTTCTCCTGTTTTCTCTTCTCTCTTCTCTTCTCCTGTTTTCTCTTCTCCTCTCTTCTCTTCTCCTGTTTTCTCTTCTCTTCTCTTCTCCTGTTTTCTCTTCTCTCTTCTCTTCTCCTGTTTCTCTTCTCTCTTCTCTTCTCCTCTCTTCTCTTCTCCTGTTTTCTCTTCTCTCTTCTCTTCTCCTGTTTTCTCTTCTCTCTTCTCTTCTCCTCTCTTCTCTTCTCCTGTTTTCTCTTCTCTCTTCTCTTCTCCTCTCTTCTCTTCTCCTGTTTTCTCTTCTCTCTTCTCTTCTCCTGTTTTCTCTTCTCCTGTTTTCTCTTCTCCTCTCTTCTCTTCTCCTGTTTTCTCTTCTCTTCTATTCTCGTTTTCTCTTCTCCTCTCTTCTTCTGTTTTCTCTTCTCTGTTCTTCTCTTCTTCTATTTTCTCTTCTCTTCTCCTTTTTTCTCCATTCTTCCTTTTGTCTTCTTTTTTGTTTTTCTTTTCTCTTTTGCTTTTTCTCCTTGTTTCCATTCTCTCTGTCCTTTCTTTCTCTCTATTTGTCTCTTCCTCTATTTCTTCTTTTTCTGCCTCTCATTTGTTTTTTTACCCTCTTCTGTCTGTTTTCCTCATTCTTTTTCCCATCTCTCTCTCTCTCCCTTAGGTATCTCTCAGGTGGTGAAGGATCATGTGACTAAGCCCACAGCGATGGCTCAGGGGAGGGTGGCTCACCTGATTGAGTGGAAAGGCTGGTCTAAACCGTTCGACCCATCGTCCGCCACTCTGCAGTCCCACTTCAACTCCTACTCCCACCTGAGCGAGGGCGAGCAGGAGGCTCGCTTCGCAGCAGGTGGGTTTCTCCTCCCCGCGCTTCAGATACTGCTGTTCTACATTCACTGCAGGAATTTACGAGTCTTAAAGTGGCCACGAAGGTTTTAAAAACCCAATAGTAAATTAGAGTTTTGACAAGTAGTTTATCATCGTCAGTGACCGCTAGCCCAGATAGGGTCGCGGTGTCCTGCCTGTATCCTGCCTTCCGCCCGATGACCACTGGGATAGGCTCCAGCACCCCCCGCGACCCTGAGGGAGAAGCAGCTTAGAAAATGGATGGACAAGCAGTTTAGTTTATCTGATATTAAATGTCATCATATTTAAAAAACCAGGAGATGTTTTAACTTTATGCTCCAGCAGAGGGCAGCGTAGAGCCGGCAGACGTCACACACAGGACGCGTCACAGAAAATCGCTGATGAACCACAAAGTCAAGCTGATTTGACTTTCTACTCGTACAGATTTAACAGAGTAAATCCGCCACTGTCGCTTAGTGACTGTGATAGAAATTAGTCAACTACGTTATGCTGTGGCTACACTACTAACGTCAGCCAAGGGGAGATCTTAAAGACTTTATAATGACTGTCTTTCTTTAAACGTGTCATCTGCTTTGGATTTTTGTGGTCTGGGTCTGAGATTTTAAATATTTGTCGAAGGATGCCGTACAAATTCAATTAAATACGACTGAAATGCGTCTCTAGGAGGAATTTCCTGTAGGCAGCTGCTTTATTTTCTTAAACCAGAATGTATTTTTCACTGTTAGTTAGAAAGTCACCTGTGCAGCAAGTCCAGTCGTGAAATTTCCTCTTTACTAAATATTACACAGTCAGCTGTCAGTGGGATTATAACAAAGTGGAAGCGATTGGGAACGACAGCAGTTCAGCCACGAAGTGGTTGTCCACGTAAACAGAGTGGGGTCAGCGGATGCTGAGGGGCATAGTGCGCAGAGGTCACCGACTTTCTGCAGAGTCAATCACTACAGACCTCCAAACTTCATGTGGCCTTCAGATCAGCTCAAGAACAGCGTAGAGAGCTTCATGGAATGGGTTTCCATGGCCGAGCAGCTGCATCCAAGCCTTACATCACCAAGCGCAATGCAAAGCGTGGAATGCAGTGGAGTAAAGCGCCGCCACTGGACTCTAGAGCAGTGGAGACGAGTTCTCTGGAGTGACCAATCACGCTTCTCCGTCTGGGAATCCAACTTTGTGGGAACAGTTTGGGGACGGCCCCTTCCTGTTCCAACATGACTGCGCACCAGTGAAGACACGGATGAGCCAGTTTGGTGTGGAAGAACTTGACTGGCCTGCACAGAGTCCTGACCTCAACCCCATAGAACCCCTTTAGGATGAATTAGAGCGGAGACTGTGAGCCAGGCCTTCTCGTCCAACATCAAATTCCCATGAACACTCCTAACCCTTGTGGAAAGCCTTCCCAGAAGAGTTGAAGCTGTTATAGCTGCAAAGGGTGGGCCGTCATCATATTAAACCCTATGGATTAAGAATGGGACGTCTCTCAAGTTCATATGCGTGTGAAGCCAGACGAGCGAATACTTTTGGAAATGTAGATTTTGTTAACTAATGTGTTGCAGCACCATAATTTAGGGAATTCTTACAGTTTTAGTCTCAAACCCCGACGCAAATCCGGGCAAAATCTTTAGGCTCCATAAAGTTAAGAAAGCATCGTCTGTTCACGGCCACCAAATGCCTTCAGTGGGAAGCAGCAAAAATCCACTCAAAGTCGCTAAATATCTCCAGATGACATCATGCGCTGTTTAGAATATTCGTGAAAAGCTGCTCTCATTTACATATTTCTCTGTTTCTGTTGTCAGTGGGACGAGTATGAGGTACTGACTGAAGGGACTCTTCCCTTCATCTCTGTCCTCCTTTGTCTTCTCTCTCTTTTTCTGTCTATTTCTCTCTCACTTCCTCTGTCTCTCTGTATCTCTCCCTTCCGTCCCTCTCTCCACTTTTTTCCTTTCTCTCTGTCTGTCTCTTCTGTCCGCTCTCTTTTCTTCCCCACTCTCTCCCTCTATCTCTTCTGTCTTCTCTTTTTTCTCTTTTTCTTCTGCCCCCCCTCTCGTTTCTGTCCTTTCGCACTTCCTCTCTTTCTCTTTCTGTCCCCCTCTCTCTTTTCTGTCCTTTCTCACTTCCCCTCACTCTCTCTCTCTCTCTCTCTCTCTCTCTCTTTTTCATCCTCTCTCTTCTCTTCTTTCTCTGTCTCTCTTGGTTCCCTCTCTGTCTGTCTCTCTCCCCCTCTTTTTTTCCCCTTCTCTCTCTCTCTCTCTCTCAGCTGGCTGCAGTTCAGCGTCTGACTGCAGTAAATTGGTTTCTAGCTCAGAGTGACCTGAGGTGACCACTAATCACTCTCACAGATCTGCTTTAACTGACCGACACTGACCTTAAACTCTCCAACACTGACATACTAAACTCTAAAGAGCCAGAATTTTGGTTTGAGTCCACTTGCACTTTCCCTCGCTGCAGTCCAGCCCGCTGGATCTCTCTGCTCGTGTTTCGGTGTCGTTGTGGAACAGAAGGAGCCGAACTGAGCGTCGGACACTCTGAACAGTCGGACACGCTGTCCACCGTCGCACGGAAGCTTCCAATCAGGCTAAATACACACAGATGCTTCCAGTGCTCCGTCATCCACACAGACTAGAACTGTGTCCTGCTCAGTCGCACTAATAAGAGCTCAGGATGATTTAAACTTTGCCTTCTCTCCTCCCCTCTTCTCTCCTCTTCTCTCCTCCCCTCTTCTCTCCTCTTCTCTCCTTCCCTCTTCTCTCCTCTTCTCTCCTCCTCTCCCCTCTCCTCTTCTCTTCTCTTCTCCTCTCCCCTCTCCTCTTCTCTCCTCTCCTCTTCTCTCCTCCTCTCCCCTCTTCTCTTCTCTCCTCCTCTCCCCTCTCCTCTTCTCTCCTCCTCTCCCCTCTCCTCTTCTCTCCTCTCCTCTTCTCTCCTCCTCTCCCCTCTCCTCTTCTCTCCTCTCCTCTTCGTCTCTCCTCTTATCTCCTCTCCTCTTCTCTCCTCTTCGTCTCTCCTCTTCTCTTCTCTTCTCTCCTCTTTGTCTCTCCTCTTCTTTCCTCTTTGTCTCTTCTTTTCTCTCCTCTTCTCTCATCTCTTCATCTCTCCTCTTCTGTCCTCTTCTCTCCTCTTCATCTCTCCTCTTCTCTTCTCTCATCTCCTCTTCTCTCCTCTCCGCTCCTCCACTTCTCTCTTATCTTCCCTCCTTTTATCTTCTCTCCTCTTCTGTCCTCTTCTCTCCACTTCTCTTCTCTCCTCTTTGCTTCTCTCTTCTCCTCTTTTCTTCTCTCCTCCTTTCTTATTCTCTCCTCTTCTCCCCTCCATATCTCTTCTCTCTTCTCTGCTCCGCTTCTTATTTTCTTCTTCTCTTCTCTCATTTTGTCTTTTCCTGATTTCTCTTTTCTTCTCTTCTTGTTTCTTTTCCATTCATTCCCTTTCCTCTTTTTTCCATCCTATTTTTATTCTCTTGATTTCTTCTCTTACATTATTTCTTCTTCTTTTCTTTTTTCCTCTTCTCTTGTCTTTTCTCTTGTCTTCTCTTCTGTTCTCTTCTTTTTTCCTCATTTTCTCTTCTTTTTTCCCTCTTCTCTGGCTAGTTGTAAGTCAGTGCGGTTCTGTGTTCTCAGGAGTGGCGGAGCAGTTTGCGATCGCCGAGGCGAAGCTGCGAGCCTGGAACTCTGTTGATGAAGAGGATGTGGATGAGGAGTGTTCCGAAGAGGATCTCCCTCAGAATAACGACTTGACCATCACGACCCAAAGCTCAGGTACGTACAGGCGCTGCTCTCAGGTGTCGGAGCAGATATCACACTTCTGATCCCACAATAATGACCCCTCCAGAGTTAAGAGCACAGCTGACTCCACTCCTCTTATCCCAGAAATCCAGGAACTTCACTACCAGTCGTTGGAACTGTGTACAAAAAACATTAATCAACGATGCCCAGAGTTTATTATAAACAATACCAAAGATATTTACTGTTTAAGTTTCTGAAAATTAAACGTGTATAAAACGTCTTTCTTACTGTCTAATAATTCTTTATATAATAGACGACGTGGAAAACTAAAAATTATACCATTAACATCCAACCGAATTTAGCAAAATGATCGTTTGAAACTAACTAGTGTAACTAAGGACTTAATAAACACTTTACACACAAACTTAAGTATAAACTCACGCAAACCTGGTCTGTTCTAGAGAAACCTCATCACAGTGGTGGTGATAGGAACCAGACGTCCACCTCTAAAGTCCTGGTCCTCATTCCATGCAGAGATTTGCCAGTGAGGGAAATTCTGTGGTCACTGTTAGACAGTACATCCCTCCACAACAGACACATCAGTAGATTGTATTTTATATCAGACAGAGTATGAAACAGAGTAAAATTCAAAATTTATAACGGAAAAATACAAAAATATACAAAAAGAGGCTTATATTCTATAGACAGGGTGAGTCATAAATATTCATCCGAATTCAAAATGATTTATTTCACTTGTGAATCATTACAGATCAACGCAGTAACTGTAAATGGTTTAAATGATCATAAAGCTTGTTATGTAGTGTTGCAAGTGCTCAATATGAACCTCCTCCAGCTGTAGTGTGTGACTCTCTCTTACAGTTGGACTGTGATTGGTTCCCAGGCGCCTCACAGTTGTACACATACGGCGTTTTGAAATCGATGAATCCTTTTGAACCACCCTGTATTTGTATGTGCTAAAACAGAAGCCGGCACTGGGAGAGTTGACCCGGCACGCTGAAGGTTGCAGGTTCGAATCGCAAGACTCACTGGGCATTCGTGGTTGTGCTCTTTAGGCAAAGCACGTAACCTCCAACTGCCCTGGGGGTGATTCCTCTGCTGGCCAGACTGTTCATAGATAGTTCACTCTAAAGCCCTGCTTGTTTAATTACCATCACATTTCCGCATGAAAGTGTATGTGGAGCTCCTGTCTTCACTTTTACATGAACTGACTCTCGATTCCCATCACTCAGATCCAGAGTCAACCCAAAACGTCTAGATTCTGCTTTTAAATGAAGTAGAAAGTGTTGTCCACACTGGTCAGAAGAAAAAAGAGCAGAAAACAAACAGACACAAACCGAGCAAATGTTTCAGCGTCTTATCTTCAGGGCTCGTGAAGCAGCTCTCTCCTTTTAAAGACTCGGACAGGTTGACCTCACCTGTGTGGGTTCGGCTCTGGTCTTCTTAAAGTGACGGTACAAATCAAAAACATCAGAGACTTTCAAAACAACACATTTATCAGAAGCAGTGAGTGTGTTCACACGCACTCAATAATCCAATCATAGTCGGATTTCTGCAGCTATCCGATTATTCAAATGGTCATTTAAACACTGTAGTCTGATCTAGAAACCCGAATAATAAATCTGATAAAATTAAATCAGATTTCTCAGTCTGCTGAGATCAGACGGTGGACGTCGCGAGACGCAGCCAAAACGCTGGAGCGGCACTGAAAGCGAACACGAAATGAAGGATTTAAATATTCCTTCTGAAAAGCCGCTCCGAGCAAAATCGCATTACTCCGCTCCCAATCCGCACCGCTCACCCGCTCTGGATCCGGCGACAGTTGGAGTGGAAATGGAGGGTAAGAATAGAAAAATACTGCACACTTTATTTTATTGCTTATATCATTTATGGCTGTTATTAAACAAACAACTGGTTAAACATTCTGTGCTCTGCTGCAGCACAAATTTCCAGAAACACCATTCGTTTTTCCTCAACTTCGCCCCAGAATTCCATGAGCGTGAAGCAAACCACAGCAATACACACAACTTCCGAGGTCTGTTGAGAAAAACTGTAAAACTTTATTGAAAATTTAGCTCCTCCCGCACAATCTGATTGGTGGGGAAGTGGAGATTCCACTTGTTCTATCTGATAAAAGCATCTTTTGTTTGTTTTATTTTGTAATAAAACCCGTATCATTCCACTGACCACCAGTTGCAAAGCAACAAGAGTGGGTCGCTTTACTGAAGCTAAGCTGCTGGAAATACTTTTTTTAGTTGAAGAAACCTGCAGTATTAACAGCATACATTTAAAACAATGTCCAGGACTTGACTTTTTATTTATTATTATACAACTGTAATGTTCATAGGCAGTGGTGGACAAAGTACACAAACCATGTACTTGAGTTAAAGTCGAGACCCCCAGGGTAAAATATTCCTCCAGTAAAGTAGAAGTTCCTCCCTTTAGACCTCCACTTGAGTAAAAGTACTAAAGTATTTCCCTTCAAATGTACTTAAGTATAAAGTAAAAGTACTAAAAGAGGAATTCTGGCTCTGATGTCCTGTTATCATTTTTATAACCAGACTGGCTTCATGAACTCATTTCAGGTGAAAGTCCTCCAGCGTCTCTCTTGGTAAACCAGTCTTTTAATAGAACGTCATTAATTAGTGACGCTGACGTCTATTAAAATGATCAGAAGCACAAAACACTGAAGGTAAACAGTTTCCATCAGGGAGAACCGAGTGGCTCTGAAATCACTTTTTACACACAAGCAAAGTTTCAGTTTCAGATTTATTTACAACTTAGTTCCAAGTTTAAGTTGAATAAAAACTGGCTTTAAACTCAGGATCACAGATGAGCTCCTTTACTATGTTGATCTGTAGGCGTCTGTTCATAAACATAAACCAGCCCAAACTCATTTACTATAAAATGAAATGGTGTTTGTAGAAATTCAGAAAAAAGCCGCGTCAGTCTCGACTGCATATGTGGACATATTTCTATATTGAGCTCTATTTACACAAAGTTAGGTTAGTTCATCATTTATGTTGAACAGACTCTCCCAAAGTTTTACGCTGCTGCGCTGACGTTGAACCGCGTGCTGCACTGGGTCGGTATGACCAACAGGTCAAAACCAGCTCTAAACAAAGTGACCGCTGGGCCCTGATTGGTGCTCTGGCTTTGCGCTTCTTTCGTTTTGACATGTTACGTTTTTATACACACAGAAACCAAAAGGAACGACAGATTTCTCAAAATGTAGGAGGAAAAAGTCGGATATTAGACTCTGAAATGTAGTGGAGTGAAAGGAGAAAGACGCCCAGAACGGAGAAACTTCAGTACAGATACACCAAAAATACTAAAGTACAGAAACTAATTACATTTACTCAGATACTCAGTTACTGTCCACCACTGTTCATAAGCAGTAGATCACTGGAGGTGGTGCTTTCTGGTGAATAACTAACTGTGAAGATGTACTGCAACCGAATCACAGCCGTGATGATATTCACCGTAACCCTGCGCCTCTGCTGTTCTACTGCTTAATGTCTCCTTGCAATGTTCTCTCTGTGCACCATGAAGGCAGAACATTCATGCACACCTTTCTCCAAAGAGCTCAAGGTTGATCATTCTTTGTTCCTGTTGTTCCAGCTTTGTTCTGCATTGTAATGAAATTTTATAAAGAATAGTCCAGTCCTTCTGTCTCTTTCCTCTTTTGTCTGTCCATCCTTTCTACCATTGTTCTCATTTTTTCCTTTTCTTATTCCACCTTTTCATGTGTGTTTTCTCTTCCTCTTCCTCTTTTGTTACGTTCTGTCCCTCCTCTCCCATCTCTCTGTCTTTTTCTCCCTTATTTTCTGTCCCCTCTCTGTTCTCTAGGCGTTCTGACTCTTTGCTCCTCCCTCAGACGCCGCGTTGTCCAATCGGGAGTTTGCGGTGCCGTGCCAGGCTGAGGCTGACCTTGAAACGTTCGTGGACGACCAGAGTGGCCTGCGGGAGTCCGGCCTTTGCCAGTTTAACTGTGAAGAGCAGGCCGTGATAGATGTAGTTCCAAAAGGGGTTGAAAAACTACAACTCCCAGCAGATGAAGCCTACAGCCAGGTCCATGAGTTCTCCAAGGCTGACCGCCGGCCCTTCTGGAGCCGGGGAGATTCCTGCTATCACTCCACCTCCCACTCTGAGTCTGGCCTTTCTCCAGAAGAGGAAGAAGAGGAGGATGGAAGAGAGGTAGAAGAAGGAGAGGACAATGTGTTTCAGGAGGTTATCCGCTGGTACAGCCGCTGCAGGAGCATCTCCGACACTTCTGGAGCGGCTTCCTTCGACGACGAAGAGGCGGAAGACAGAGAGATCGCCAGGCAGTGATGTCCCTCTCTCTATCTCTCCCTCTTTTCCTTCTCTTTCTCTGTAAGGTCCCTTTAGTGCAAAGGTCACCAGCCCTCCACCTGGAGATCTGCTCTCCATCCCTGCAGTGTTTTGTTTCAATGTTAACACCGTAACGCCAAGGCAAACACCTACTCCAGCTAATAAACATCTCAGAAGATCTTGATTGGCTGGATCAGGTATATTCACCTTATTCACATAGCTGCCGTTTTTGGATAGTGATATAAGTGAAAAATAGTAAACTAGCTTCTATCTAACGTACGTCCTCATATTTAAGCACTGTGAGATGACTGAGCTCTGTACTCCATCAGAGGGGCAGTGTAGAGGCTCTCTTTGGTCAGAGGTTCTAATCTGTTCGGTCCAGTGAAGGAAACTGAGGCCTCTTTTCCGCTGTAGAGCTCAATGGTTCGGTTACGGTGTCTTTTTCCATCTGATGTGCTGCTAAATCAGAACCAGGAAACACTGAAGAAAAACTACACACGAGAGTGGCCCAGCGACGGCTAACCGGTTAAATGCTACAGAACGTGTTCGATTCCCGCTGTGACTCCAACACCAGTCACTCGGTTTATCCTCTGAACATGAGTTTTATGAGCATCAGTTAGCTAGAACCAAGCCTGCACCGCAGTGGGTAGAAGCTTTAGTCTGCTTTCTGACGTTGTACGTTATGCAGCGATAAAGTAGCGACGGAAACGAATAGCTGTGAATGGCTCTGTGGCCCTGAGCGCGGTTAGCAGGGTTTGTGAGCGTTCCATGTCGAACCGTGTCCGTGTGGAAATGCCGCTGGAACAGCTACTCTCTGTGCTCAGAGCCTCAGAATTCCATGCTGGTCTAAGCTGGTTCTGGCTGGTCTGGTCACCCAGGATGGTCACGCTGGTTGACCAGCACACCAACATCCAAAACACAGCAGATGCTAGTCTTTGGCAGTTTTTCTAGGAGGATGATGTATCCTGTATAAGTGGATTGATTGATTGATTTATTGATTGATTGATTTATTGATTGGGGGGACGGGGGGGGTTGGATACTTTTCAAACATGCCTTACAAGTTCAAATCACATTTGACTGAAATATCCGCCCTTATTTACGTCACGGAAGGCGCAAACGGAGTAATCAGCCAGTAGGCAGCTGTGAAAAAGTGGTTGAAGCCTTAAAATTATCTAAAATGGTCAAATGGACCCTGATAGTAAGAGGGTAGCGGACCACCGTCGGCCACCGTCGGCATTTTGCTCAGCATTTTCCCGGCGGCGCACTAGTGGTTAAGCAGAGCAAGAGGCAAAATTCCACGTCATCACTCATTTTCCGCTCACAGTCTGAACTACTGATGTTTCCGTCCTGTTTTTGTTATACTTTCTGAATTACTTTAGTAATTTTCTATAAAATAATTTTATATCGGGCCTAGTCATATTTTTCTCTCAGTTGTTTGTTTTTTTATTTAGTTTATTTTCTAAAATAAATGTGTGCATTTAAAATATGTTTGAGGAGATTAAAACTAGACAGAGTTTGTATGTAGGACAGTAATCTGGGTGGTCCGAGGGTGGACCATCAGTGGCATGCAGTCAGTGGGATGCCGACTATACCGAGCCAGCGGACCAATATATGCTCATTATCTGGGGATCTTTAAAGATTCCTCAGAAAACACAAAGAAATACTTCTGCAGGGCTAGAGTGGCTGGCATTACCCAGGGGTAGACCCATCATGCCCTCGCTGTGGTGGAACACCTGCCAACTCGTAACACGTTTTGGGCCTCCACAGAGCTTAAGAGGTTCTTGTCCGCGGGTTTTTACTTCACTAACTGAGGCCTTCGAATGCAACATAATCCCTGCCCACTGCTTACATGATTTGTGGTCCCGTCAGAATCTCTGTTTTCCAAGCCCCAAGTAGCTGCTGCAGTTGTCTTTGCCCTCCTCTTAGCTAAGAGAAGGATCCTTTTGGCGTGGAAATCCACCGCCCCTCCCTCACGCGCTCTGGGGCTGACTGATGTCATGTTTTCCTTGGACTTGGAAAAGATTCAGTTCAGCCTGAGAGGTCCTGCAGACTCATTTGACCGGATTTGGCAACCATTCATCTCCTATTTTAAACGCCTGTCTAATTTAAATACAGATTAGAGGACGTCTTTATCCTTTCTTTTTCCTCCTCCCTAATTTGTCCATCTTTGTTTAGCCTTTATTGATTTTTTTTTTACTGTTTCAACTCTCTTCTTATTTATTTATTTATTTATTTATTTACATCTATCTTTTTCAGTCAGGGAGGCAGGCAGAGATATTCTGGGTTGGGTGGGATGGGTGAGTGGGGTGGGTTAGGGGGTTGGGGGTTGGGGGAGCAGGGCTAGACGGTTATAAGATATTGGGGAATTGACGTTGTTATAATTATAACTGTTTTATTTCAAGCTGTGGAATAAAAGGGAAAAAAGGGGCTACTAACGGTCAAGCGTCTATCAGTACGCAGGCCTGATAAGGAGGCACCTTGCTGACCGTACGCCACTGCTGGTCCACCTTTCAACCACTGAGATTACTGTCCTGCGAGGTCAACTAGTTTTTAATCATCTCAAACTAATTTTAAATGCAGAGACTTTTATTTTGGAAAATAAAATAGGACAAATATTACAAGTGTTCTTAATAATAAAAAAATGACTACACTCTTACAAATAATGGTTCTTCAAGGGTTCTTTAGTAAAGAAAGTGGTTCTATATAGAACTATGAACACTTGAAGAAACATATGTACGATTAAAGGGTTCTCCGCATCATTAAAGGGTTCTTCACGTTGGTGGAGGATGTGCTGTGGATGTTCTATATAGAAACAAAAAGGTCACAGGTCAAGGCTGTAACAAAAGAAGAACCCTTTTTGGTGCTGTACAGAACCCTTTTCAAAAAGGTTCGAAATAGAACCATATGCAACACATTCACTGTCAATCTGAAGAACCATTTAATCATGCACCTCTCTTTGAGTGCTCTACAGAACCACTGGCTTTATTAAAACACGTCACATTATTTTTGAGTGTATAATTTAAAAAAAATATATATATATATATATTAATATATAAATAGCTCTTTGTAATATTTGACATTGTATTTTCCAAAATAAAAGTCTCTGTGCATTTATAGTGCGAGGGCCTAATATAAAATGATTTAGTTGTAAATATTGCTGCTGATGCTGTATAACCGGAGAACGTGTCCCACTCTTTGCAATGTCATCCGGTTTTCTCAGACGCTAGGGGGCGCTCCTGAGTCCAAAATGAATGGGTTGATATGGAGCGTTTGAGCAAAATCAGTTTATAAATGCTGAAACATTTTTAATGTAAAAGAACAGAATCATTTTCTGAACAGTGTAAAACATTTTAACACCGCTGTGATATTTAAGAGCTTTTAAACTTGAGTTATAGGAGTTTAAAACGGGGCCTCATGACGTCAGTCATGAGCCAATGAGCTGCTCCGCTCGCCAATCAATCGTCATGCTCTAGCAGTAAAGCCTGCCCCCTGCTGCCCAAAACCTGTTTGCTGTAGAAAAAAGGATTTAGATAAAAATTTCTTGGTAAAATTTCTCAGTTTTTAGTGAAAGACACCCTTCTGCTCTCTAAAACTAAAGGAAAGTTCTGGTTCAGTGATTAGAAACTGTTTGAACTTTTCCGCTTTTAGACGTTGAGCCCCATTCACTCCCATTCATTGAGGACTCGCTCGTGGGCGCCCTCTGCTGTTCAGCAGTCCTGTTTTTGATATAATAGGGGAAATAGGAAGTGGCAAGGCTCCTCATAAACCGGCTCTGGTATAACCAACTTTATTTGCAATACTGCTGTTAAAATGTGAGTGAAGTGGGCTACAGAATAAAGTGTAAATAAGGTGATGTGATCTGTGGACTTGGCTAAACCCTGCAGGAGAATAGAGGAGAGCAGGCTGGTGACCACTGCTTTAGTGTCTACTCAGTCTTTCAGTCATCTTCTCCATCTCTCCCTTCGACTCTCTCCTTCCGGTCCCGACTGTTCTTTCCTCTTCTTGTCCTTTACCCCCTCTGTGACTCTTGACCTCCATGTCCTGCATTCTGGTTGGAGATGAGATGAGAGAGAAGTTTGCAGCGACTGCGTCCTCAGGTGACTGAGGGGTCAGATTCAGACGGCATCCGCACCAGCCTCAGCAGACTCTAATGCCGGACCTCGATGGAAATCGCCGTAGTCGTCATGCCCATATTCATTTGTAGCCTGTTAGTAGTGCGAGTCTCTGACCTCAGAACCATTTGATTTAATTTTTTTTAGAAATCGATTGTTCTTCTGGCAGGATTCAGATTTTTTTTTAGTCAGATTCACCAGAATTATTTTTCAAAAATAGACAAATATGACTATTTACACAACAGTAAAATGCAGACAATTAGAACAAGACAGTTTTATGTTTGAAAATATGCTGAGAATTTTATTTTTGCAAAGAAACAACGGCGTACTTTACTGAATATTGATAGAATCAACTCTAATTCTAGTTCGAAGTTCTAACTAGTGGTGTAACTGCGGTCTTATGGGCCCCACTGCAAAAAAAGTGAATGCCATCTCTCATATTAATGAGTTTTAGTTCATTAAAGATGATCTAATTTGCTTTTTTACTCATGTCTCAAACAAGCTGATGCTCTCAGTACAGCAAACATGCTCCACCCACTGATGCATACACTGGGCTGCCTTTTTGGATTGTAATAAATATAGTTTTTAGTTTCTAATATTTAGCTTATTTGGCCAAATAAAAAGATTAAATAGATTCATGAGAGTGTATATAATAAGTAGTCATTTTCAAGGACCTTTCAATACATATATACACTTATATACAGTACTTTGCGAAAGCTTTAGGGCATCTAAGCAAATTTTTTAATCACAATATACACTAATATATATATATATATATATATATATATATATATATATATATATATATATATATATATATATATATACATACATATGCACACACACACACACACACATATATATATATATATATATATATATATATATAAAATCTAATAATATTCTATACATTTTGTTTATTCAAATATTAACACTTTTCTCAGCAAATAAACACAAACTACACAAATAAATAGATTTTGAAAATGTGTGTTGGGGGCCTAAGACTTTCACACAGTGCTGTACAAGGCAGCTGTACATGAATCCAGTCTCTAATGAAGCCTTACTGACTGACCATCAATAGCTATGAATGGACACTCAAACTAAAAGTAAGAATATTCTGAAACATGTAATCTCTCTCTCTGTTTTTTGTTTTTTTTTAAATAACGCCACCCCCCCCCCCCACCCCCTGTCCAGGGGACAAATTTTTCTTTATTACTGGTATAGCACATTTCTTTTAGTATATACTGCCCTCGTGCAGAGGGAGGACAACAAATTGCAAACATGCAAACAAAAATTACAAAGGGGAATAAAGGAGGAAAAAAGTGGTAGAAATTGGGAGGAGAAAAAAAAAGAAACTAAAAAAAAATAGATAAAAATGAAAAGAGAGAAAAAAAGTCATCTCAATGGCTTAAATATAGACTTTCCAGGACTTCTCTAATTTTTCCAGGATATTTTATTTATTTTTCTAACTTTTGACATGTTCTTCATGACTAGGACACTAGTTATACATGTCCAGGTGTTCCTGGTTTTCCAGGATCATGCGGGAGTTCTGTCTTTTGGAATATTATTTGAATGCAGTCATTTGAATATTTTACAGATTTATAGTCATAATAATGAATATGTGATGCTGCAGGCGAGACATTTAAAAAAACTGGATCTTTCTTCATGTGATGGGTGTCATTTCTTATGTGGGGGTCTCAATGAAATCGATAAGTGGGCCGCTACAGGTCCCGCTCCGGCCACCCAACCGTCCCGGTAGTTACGCCACTGGTTATAACAATCTATAATCAATGCATTTGAATCCCTTCCTTCGTTTCTACCCCCTCGTAGGTTATTATAGGACACAAACGTCAGGATTAGCTCCTGTTCTTAGACTAACCGTTCAGCCGAGCATGCTAACATTGCTAGCAACAGATGGAAGCTAATGCTAATCGGTGACTATTGAATTTCATTCACTGTTAGCAACATTAGCATTATTGACCGAACCACTACTTTAAGGAATGGACTTGTCTCTGATGAGAATGTTTCTGAATGTTTCTAACATTTTTTTTTCCCTACACTCTTAAAAGGATGGTTCTTGAAGGGTTCTTTAGTGAAGACAGTGGTTCTATATAGAACCCTGAACACTCAAACAACCATTTACATGCTTAAGTGATTGTTTGCATGGTGAATCGGTTCTTCAGATTGATGGAGAACGTGTTGTGTACGATCCACTATAGCACCAAAAAGGGTTACAAGCTCGACACTGTAACCAGTAGAAGAACCCTTTTCGAAAAGGTTCAATCTAGAACCATGCACATCAATCTGATGAACTGTTTCGCCGCGCAAAGAACAGTTTAAGAACAGGTCACGGTTCCCTATAAAACCGTTCATTTTGCTGAAGAACGCTTGAAGAACCGTACTTTTTGAGTGTTCTTGCTGGTTTAAAGTACAGTTCTGGTAAGAATTGTGTTCTCGTAACTGAGCTGGTTGGTTTCCTGAGGTGGAAAAGCCTCAATTTCTTTCTTTCTTTCTCTTTTTTGGGTCGAAACGCTTTTTGCTCCCGGAGCCTGAACTGAGGAGTTTTTTGGAGGCTTTCGTGCTTTGAAGCAGAAGCTTTTGAGTCGTGTCTATGAACAGAATGTGCCCATTTACTATGATCACTGTGTGATGTTGTACCTCAAGAAACTGAATGACACTGTCGAGTCTCGTCTTTCTTCTCTGGTTTGTTTGCTTTTCTTTTCCTGCTCCGTACTGTACGACTGTGATGTGAAACATGTGCTAAGCTGCTGAATGAAAAGGTTCCGGAGGACGACGGACGTCCTCGCGACCTTGAGATGCAGCTCCTTTTTCCGAATGATAGTCAGACACTAGAACCGCGTAGTGTAAGTGGAAGAACACGTTCTCAGTAGGACCTCATTGACTTGCATGATAAACCACCACAGTGAAGTGAAAAACTGGTGATTCATGGTCGACATGGCATTATCCTGACCGTATATAAATGTGACCTGGTAACGTCACTGTGTTTATTTGTTCGTGAGGACGTTGCGGACGTTTGACGTGTTTATCTCGGTTTCTTTTTTTAATCCTTTGTACAAAAAAATGAGGACATACTTGGGAAGAAATGTGAGGACTGCATTAAAGTTGATGAGTGTACGTTCCTTCTGGTGTCCGGTGCTTGTTTCTGAGTGAATCGAGAAGCCAAAGCAAACTTTAAAGTTGAAATTTAATCTTTTTACTGATGTACAAAACAAATGTTTTCTGAAAAATAATGGCAACTGTTGATTCCCTAATGCATATCTTCTATATGTACAGGGCACGTGTGCTAGATTCATACACATTACGTATTGTCATATAGTCTGTACAGGCGATGGTCTTATAGAAAGCATTCAGGGAGATGACTGCAGACTTATTGCTTAACTCTACATTAAATGTGCGGCATAATAGCATACAGTATAATACATGACAGGCTTGACTTAACCAGCACAGAAAGGGGTGAATGTAGACATAAAACACTGAATGGTTCAGCGCTGAAGCAGCGTCGGTTTTACGTGAATCTGTAGGCTGAAGGTGGATTAAGCCAATCAAACTGAAAGACGGAGCTCGTCTGTCGGTGAGGAGACGAAGCTGCTTTCCCAGGAAGCCGGAGATTTGCGCCCAATCCCATTTCACCCCTCGCCCCCACCACTTAGCCCTTACCCGTTCACGTCTAGAGGTGGGGTGTCCCGATTCTTGCTGAGATAGAGGGGGAGGACGAAGAGTTGGGGCTACATGACCCACCAGACAGAGGTTTTTCAGAGACTCCAAACAGAGACATGAGAAAATAAGAACAAGCGACCAAAGAAACCCACGAGAGTTTTCTCTGTTAAAAAACTACGATAACCATCATATTATCTTAGTTTAATGCTGTTTCAGTGGATTTTGGTCATTTTTTTCATAACAAGCATAAAAAATCACTAATAACATGCGAATATCTCAGTAGCTAGCTAGATGATAACCATCCCGTTCCACCTTAAATAGTCCAGCAGTTCTGACGCCTGAAGCTCCAGAATGTAACCGCTGCACCATTTAAGGTGGAACAGGAAAATTCTCAAGAATCTGGAGAATCTCTGACTTCAGCTTCACATCACTGAAGAATTAGGGGGGGTGATAATAAATAATTGCCCCCCTCTTTGAAGGCGTATGATCCCTAAATGTAACTAAAGCCAAGCAGTGAGGAGCTGAACTTTCCCCTCCTCTGCTGTCCCTGCAGACGGGCAGGGTCGCCTACAGAGCGGCGCTAGTAGCTGATAATGAAGTGATGCTCTTTTATTAGAGGGGCTCATTTCAGAGGAAGATCTCAACCACTGCCCTGTAGCTCAGTTCAGAGGGGCAACACTGAAAAACAAGGGGTAGAGGTAAAAAGGAGAACTGGGACTGGGCCTTAGAGTTCCCTGAACTCGCCTTCATTACTTTCAAATCAAGTCCTTAATCTCCATTTCTGCACAACAAATGATCAAGAAACGCAAATGAGTGTCAAATCTGCTCCACGTTCACAGATGATCTCTCCAGGCTCCGCCCACCAATGCATTCTTTCATAGCTACACACTTCCATGTAGAACCATGAACACTCAAACAACCCTCAAGGATCAAAGGGTTCTATGCATCATGAACGGGTTCTTCGGATTGATGGAAAATGTGCATGAACAGGCTATAAATGGTTCAATAAAGCACCCAAAAGGGTATATAGAACCATTTTTAAAAAGGTCCCATCTAGAACCATTTATAGCATGTTGATGCATGTTTTCCATCAATCCGAAGAGCCTGGTCCTATCTAGAACCATCACACATTTACAAAAGATGGTGCTTGAATTGAAGGGTTCTTTAGTAAAGAAAGTGGTTCTATACAGAACTATGAACGCTCAAAGAACCCATTGCCTTATTAAAGGGTTCTTTGCATCATCAAAGGGTTCTTCAGACTGATGGAGAATGTGCTATAGGAGGTCTATTTTTTTGATTTTTGAAAAGGGTTCTACAGAGTATCATAAAGGGTTCCTCTATTGTAGCAAGCTTGACGTTGCAGCAATAGAAGAACCCTCTTTGGTGCTCTTTTCAGAAAGTCTACAGCACATTCTCTAACAGTCTGAAGAGCCCTTTCACCATGCACAGAACCTTTTAAACATGCAAAGCGTTCTTTGAGTGTCCATGGATCTATGTAGAACCGTTTTCTTGACTAAAGAACCCCTGAAGCACCATCTTTTTAAGAGTGTACTGTTGAGAGGTGGGATAAGCTTTACAGAACAAATCATCTCTATTGTCGTTATAATAACCAGGTGTTCAGGAATAATGAACTATAATGTGCATGACTTTGTTAGTTATTTGGTTATTGGGCTTTTTAGTGTCAATAAAATGCTTTATTTTATTAGAATAAACAACCTGTTTGAAATGAATAACAATACTCTAAATTTAGAAACTTCCCCATAAACTGAGTTGTGTGCTACAGTCTCTCAATGTTAAATGGGGTTTTTAACCCGGTTCTGTAAAGCTGGTCCAACCTGACAGCAAGATAACGGCCCGGTTTTTAGAAAACAAAACAGAGTCATTCAGTATAATTCAACATTATACTGTTAACATAACAATGTTTGAAGTTTGATCTTCTCTGTGCTTCACTCTGGTCACAGAAAAGGTCTACGACGTGGATCCCTGATGGTGATTCCTTTTCCTCTCCGCAGTCCACCAAACCTGTGACTCTCGGTTACAACAAGCGACTCATACGTTACTTTCACAATATACTTTACATCAAACCCAACATTCCATATGAATAATCTTATTTGGCAGTTCATACTACACTGATTATTGCACAGTTGGTTAGAGACAAAAGACAAAGAATGGAGAAAAAAAAATTCTGAGCTGAAAACCAGTCAATAAAACGTAATCAGACATGAAATACAGTACTCAAATGGCCAGCAGTGACCACCCCTGCCTAATAACTGGCCTTTGATGGAGAACAAAACACAAAGACTTGCAAGACAAAAACTACATTACTTCAGGACACCCAGTGAAAAGTGTTTACATCTGAATGAACAATGTAAAAAGCCCATCTGATCGGACTAAAGGTGGTTGAAATGGGCATCAGGTGCTGTTTGGGTTGGGTTTTAATGTGTGAATCAACACGTCCTGCCAAAGGTGAGTCTCTGCTTAACCGTCACTTCATATCAGAAGTTTGAGGACATCATGGCTCTATTCAAACACACTGAACCAGTTACTGACACAATCTGATTTTCTGTGGTTATCGGATTATTAAGTGTAAACACGCTGAACCAGTTAATGACACAATCTGATTTTCTGCGGTTATCAGATTATTAAGTGTAATCACACTGAACCAGTTACTGACACAATCTGATTTTCTGCGGTTATCAGATTATTAAGTGTAAACACACTGAACCAGTTACTGACACAGTCTGATTTTCTGCGGTTATCAGATTATTAAGTGTAAACACACTGAACCAGTTACTGACCCAATCTGATTTTCTGCGGTTATCAGATTATTAAGTGTAAACACACTGAACCAGTTACTGACACAGTCTGATTTTCTGCGGTTATCAGATTATTAAGTGTAAACACACTGAACCAGTTACTGACCCAATCTGATTTTCTGCGGTTATCAGATTATTAAGTGTAAACACACTGAACCAGTTACTGACACAGTCTGATTTTCTGCAGTTATCAGATTATTAAGTGTAATCACACTGAACCAGTTACTGACCCAATCTGATTTTCTGCAGTTATCAGATTATTAAGTGTAAACACACTGAACAGGTTACTGACACAATCTGATTTTCTGCGGTTATCAGATTATTAAGTGTAAACACACTGAACCAGTTACTGACACAGTCTGATTTTCTGCAGTTATCAGATTATTGTGTAAACACACTGAACCAGTTACTGACCCAATCTGATTTTCTGCAGTTATCAGATTATTGTGTAAACACACTGAACCAGTTACTGACCCAATCTGATTTTCTGCACTTATCGGATTATTGAGTGTAAATGCGCTGAACCAGTTACTGACACAATCTGATTTTCTGCGGTTATCGGATTATTAAGTGTAAACACACTGAACCAGTTACTGACCCAATCTGATTTTCTGCACTTATCGGATTATTGAGTGTAAATGCGCTGAACCAGTTAATGACACAATCTGATTTTCTGCGGTTATCAGATTATTAAGTGTAATCACACTGAACCAGTTACTGACACAATCTGATTTTCTGCGGTTATCAGATTATTAAGTGTAAACACACTGAACCAGTTACTGACACAGTCTGATTTTCTGCGGTTATCAGATTATTAAGTGTAAACACACTGAACCAGTTACTGACCCAATCTGATTTTCTGCGGTTATCAGATTATTAAGTGTAAACACACTGAACCAGTTACTGACACAGTCTGATTTTCTGCGGTTATCAGATTATTAAGTGTAAACACACTGAACCAGTTACTGACCCAATCTGATTTTCTGCGGTTATCAGATTATTAAGTGTAAACACACTGAACCAGTTACTGACACAGTCTGATTTTCTGCAGTTATCAGATTATTAAGTGTAATCACACTGAACCAGTTACTGACCCAATCTGATTTTCTGCAGTTATCAGATTATTAAGTGTAAACACACTGAACAGGTTACTGACACAATCTGATTTTCTGCGGTTATCAGATTATTAAGTGTAAACACACTGAACCAGTTACTGACACAGTCTGATTTTCTGCAGTTATCAGATTATTGTGTAAACACACTGAACCAGTTACTGACCCAATCTGATTTTCTGCAGTTATCAGATTATTGTGTAAACACACTGAACCAGTTACTGACCCAATCTGATTTTCTGCACTTATCGGATTATTGAGTGTAAATGCGCTGAACCAGTTACTGACACAATCTGATTTTCTGCGTTTATCGGATTATTAAGTGTAAACACACTGAACCAGTTACTGACCCAATCTGATTTTCTGCACTTATCGGATTATTGAGTGTAAATGCGCTGAACCAGTTAATGACACAATCTGATTTTCTGCGGTTATCAGATTATTAAGTGTAATCACACTGAACCAGTTACTGACACAATCTGATTTTCTGCGGTTATCAGATTATTAAGTGTAAACACACTGAACCAGTTACTGACACAGTCTGATTTTCTGCGGTTATCAGATTATTAAGTGTAAACACACTGAACCAGTTACTGACCCAATCTGATTTTCTGCGGTTATCAGATTATTAAGTGTAAACACACTGAACCAGTTACTGACACAGTCTGATTTTCTGCGGTTATCAGATTATTAAGTGTAAACACACTGAACCAGTTACTGACCCAATCTGATTTTCTGCGGTTATCAGATTATTAAGTGTAAACACACTGAACCAGTTACTGACACAGTCTGATTTTCTGCAGTTATCAGATTATTAAGTGTAATCACACTGAACCAGTTACTGACCCAATCTGATTTTCTGCAGTTATCAGATTATTAAGTGTAAACACACTGAACCAGTTACTGACACAGTCTGATTTTCTGCAGTTATCAGATTATTAAGTGTAAACACACTGAACCAGTTACTGACACAATCTGATTTTCTGCGGTTATCAGATTATTAAGTGTAAACACACTGAACAGGTTACTGACCCAATCTGATTTTCTGCGGTTATCAGATTATTAAGTGTAAACACACTGAACCAGTTACTGACCCAATCTGATTTTCTGCGGTTATCAGATTATTAAGTGTAAACACACTGAACCAGTTACTGACACAGTCTGATTTACTGCAGTTATCAGATTATTAAGTGTGAACACACTGAACCAGTTACTGACACAATCTGATTTTCTGCAGTTATCAGATTATTAAGTGTGAACACACTGAACCAGTTACTGACACAATCTGATTTTCTGCAGTTATCGGATTATTAAGTGTAAACACACTGAACCAGTTACTGACACAGTCTGATTTACTGCAGTTATCGGATTATTAAGTGTAAACACGCTGAACCAGTTACTGACCCAATCTGATTTTCTGCAGTTATCGGATTATTAAGTGTAAACACGCTGAACCAGTTACTGACACAATCTGATTTTCTGTAGTTATCAGATTATTAAGTGTAAACACACTGAACCAGTTACTGACACAATCTGATTTTCTGCAGTTATCAGATTATTAAGTGTAAACACACTGAACCAGTTACTGACACAGTCTGATTTACTGCAGTTATCAGATTATTAAGTGTAAACACACTGAACCAGTTACTGACACAATCTGATTTTCTGCAGTTATCAGATTATTAAGTGTAAACACACTGAACCAGTTACTGACACAATCTGATTTACTGCAGTTATCAGATTATTAAGTGTGAACACACTGAACCAGTTACTGACACAATCTGATTTTCTGCAGTTATCAGATTATTAAGTGTAAACACACTGAACCAGTTACTGACACAATCTGATTTTCTGCAGTTATTGTTCCTTCTTGCTCCGATGGCTTAATAAATTGTGTCCACAACTTAATTATCTCGGTTCCACGCCTTACAAAGTCATGGACACACATTAGGACCTTGTTCGCACATCTTAATAAGTCATGGCCACAACTTAATTATATGGTTCCCAAGTCTTAGTAAGTTGTGGCCATGACTTAATTATCTTCTTTCCATGCTATAATAAGTTGTGACCACAACTTAATTATCTCATTCCTACGCCTTATTAAATCGTGGCAGTGCATTAATTTTATCAATACGGGACGTCACAGGTGGGACTCTTTTGTATTCAAAACATGTTGAAAAGCACGATGTCCTCAAACTTTTCACAGGCAGAATATCAACACACAGTATGAGTGTGTGAATGTGTGTGTGACCTGGGCTGTGTGTATATGATGAGTGAGTGAGTGTGTGTGTGTGTGTGTCCTGGGCTGTGTGTATATGACGAGCGTGTGTGTCCTGGGCTGTGTGTAAATGACGAGCGTGTGTGTCCTGGGCTGTGTGTATATGACGAGTGTGTGTGAGTGAGTGTGTGTGTGTGTGTCCTGGGCTGTGTGTATATGACGAGTGTGTGTGTGTGTGTGTCCTGGGCTGTGTGTATATGACGAGTGTGCGTGAGTGAGTGTGTATGTGACGAGTGTGTGTGAGTGAGTGTGTATGTGACGAGTGTGTGTGTGTGTGTGTGTGTCCTGGGCTGTGTGTATATGAAGAGTGTGTGTGAGTGAGTGAGTGAGTGTGTGTGTCCTGGGCTGTGTGTATATGACGAGTGTGTGTGAGTGTGTCCTGGGCTGTGTGTATATGACGAGTGTGTGTGAGTGTGTCCTGGGCTGTGTGTATATGACGAGTGTGTGTGAGTGTGTGTGTGTGTCCTGGGCTGTGTGTATATGTCGAGTGTGTGTGAGTGAGTGTGTGTGTGTGTCCTGGGCTGTGTGTGTATGACGAGTGTGTGTGAGTGTAAGTGAGTGTGTGTGTGTGTGTCCTGGGCTGTGTGTATATGTCGAGTGTGTGGGTGTGTCCTGGGCTGTGTGTATATATATCGAGTGTGTGTGTGTGCAAGTGAGTGTGTGTGTGTGTCCTGGGCTGTGTGTATATGTCGAGTGTGTGTGTGTGTCCTGGGCTGTGTGTATATGTCGAGTGTGTGTGTGTGTGAGTGAGTGTGTGTGTCCTGGGCTGTGTGTGTATGACGAGTGTGTGTGAGTGAGTGTGTGTGTGTGTCCTGGGCTGTGTGTATATGACGAGTGTGTGTGAGTGAGTGTGTGTGTGTGTCCTGGGCTGTGTGTGTATGACGAGTGTGTGTGAGTGAGTGTGTGTGTGTGTGTCCTGGGCTGTGTGTATATGACGAGTGTGTGTGAGTGTGTGTGTGTCCTGGGCTGTGTGTATATGACGAGTGTGTGTGTGTGTGTGTCCTGGGCTGTGTGTATATGACGAGTGTGTGTGAGTGTGTGTGTGTCCTGGGTTGTGTGTATATGATGAGTGTGTGTGAGTGAGTGTGTGTGTGTGTCCTGGGCTGTGTGTGTATGACGAGTGTGTGTGAGTGAGTGTGTGTGTGTGTCCTGGGCTGTGTGTGTATGAGGAGTGTGTGTGAGTGAGTGTGTGTGTGTGTCCTGGGCTGTGTGTATATGACGAGTGTGTGTGTGTGTGTGTGTCCTGGGCTGTGTGTATATGACGAGTGTGTGTGAGTGTGTGTGTGTGTGTGTGTCCTGGGCTGTGTGTATATGACGAGTGTGTGTGAGTGAGTGTGTGTGTGTGTCCTGGGCTGTGTGTGTATGACGAGTGTGTGTGAGTGAGTGTGTGTGTGTGTCCTGGGCTGTGTGTATATGACGAGTGTGTGTGAGTGTGTGTGTGTGTGTGTGTGTCCTGGGCTGTGTCTATATGACGAGTGTGTGTGAGTGAGTGTGTGTGTGTCCTGGGCTGTGTGTATATGACGAGTGTGTGTGTGTGTGTGTGTGTGTGTCCTGGGCTGTGTGTATATGACGAGTGTGTGTGTGTGTGTGTCCTGGGCTGTGTGTATATGACGAGTGTGTGTGAGTGTGTGTATGTGTGTGTCCTGGGCTGTGTGTATATGATGAGTGTGTGTGAGTGAGTGTGTATGTGTCGAGTGTGTGTGAGTGAGTGTGTGTGTGTGTCCTGGGCTGTGTGTATATGACGAGTGTGTGTGAGTGAGTGTGTATGTGTCGAGTGTGTGTGAGTCCTGGGCTGTGTGTATATGACGAGTGTGTGTGTGTCCTGGGCTGTGTGTATATGACGAGTGTGTGTGAGTGTGTGTGTGTGTGTCCTGGGCTGTGTGTATATGACGAGTGTGTGTAAGTGAGTGTGTGTGTGTCCTGGGCTGTGTGTATATGACGAGTGTGTGTGAGTGAGTGTGTGTGTGTCCTGGGCTGTGTGTATATGACGAGTGTGTGTGTGTGTGTGTGTGTCCTGGGCTGTGTGTATATGACGAGTTTGTGTGTGTGTGTGTCCTGGGCTGTGTGTATATGACGAGTGTGTGTGAGTGTGTGTATGTGTGTGTCCTGGGCTGTGTGTATATGATGAGTGTGTGTGAGTGAGTGTGTATGTGTCGAGTGTGTGTGAGTGAGTGTGTGTGTGTGTCCTGGGCTGTGTGTATATGACGAGTGTGTGTGAGTGAGTGTGTATGACGAGTGTGTGTGAGTGAGTGTGTGTGTGTGTGTCCTGGGCTGTGTGTATATGACGAGTGTGTGTGTGTGTGTGTGTCCTGGGCTGTGTGTATATGACGAGTGTGTGTGAGTGTGTGTGTGTCCTGGGCTGTGTGTATATGACGAGTGTGTGTGTGTGTGTCCTGGGCTGTGTGTATATGACGAGTGTGTGTGAGTGTGTGTGTGTGTGTCCTGGGCTGTGTGTATATGACGAGTGTGTGTAAGTGAGTGTGTGTGTGTCCTGGGCTGTGTGTATATGACGAGTGTGTGTGTGTGTGTGTGTGTCCTGGGCTGTGTGCATATGACGAGTGTGTGTGTGTGTGTGTCCTGGGCTGTGTGTATATGACGAGTGTGTGTGAGTGAGTGTGTGTGTGTCCTGGGCTGTGTGTATATGACGAGTGTGTGTGTGTGTGTGTGTCCTGGGCTGTGTGTATATGACGAGTGTGTGTGTGTGTGTGTGTCCTGGGCTGTGTG
>NC_051229.1:2554988-2612488 GCF_015220715.1 Pygocentrus nattereri
CAAATCCAAGTTAAAACGCTAAAACACAAAGAAGAAACCAAATATAAACAGCATCCAGAAACGCTGCCACCTTCTCTGGGCCTTTAAAATGGACTGAGGGGACGTGGAAAAGTGTCCGGCGGTCCGACGAATCAACATTTGAAATTCTTCTTGGAAATCATGGACACTGTGTCCTCCGGGCTGAAGACCACTCAGCTTGTTATCAGTGCTCAGTTCTAAAGCCAGTATTCATGATGGTTTAGAGGAGCAGTAAAAGTAAAATTGGGGCGCACCCACTAAACATTGTGGCGCATTATGAAATGAGAAATACGACAAATGAGCTCCTGAAACTGACGATCAGCTGAAATCCTGAATCAAACAAGAACAGAAAACATTTCACTGTCAGAGCTGCAGCAGCGTCTCCTCAGTTCCCAAACACTGACAGAGCTGTTAATGAAGAGCTGATGGACTCAGCGGGAAACAGACCCGTCCCAACTTTTATGGAACCTGTTGTTGCCATTACATTCAAAATGGGCACATATTTCTCAAAAAACATTAAATGTCTCAGTTTCAATGTTTGATATGATGTCTGTGGTATTTTCCTTTAAAATTATGGTTTAAATGATTTGCACATCATTGCATCCTATTTTTATTTCCATTCTGCAAAGCGTGCCAACGTTTTTTTTGGAAATGGGGTTGTACTTCTCTCAAGTGTCACACATATTTGTGTGTGTGTGGTACTTATGGTATGACACACCCACAAATATTCGTGACACATTTATCATGAAATGTTCACACAATATTGAGCAGCTGGTGTTTTCAAATAGTTTAAAAGAAGACGAAGTTAAAGAGTGTGTGATATGACAGTAATGATATATATTCCTCCAACAATCTCATTGAGGGCTAGATATACTGCCTACGTTGTTTTCGCTTGATGTCATTTGTTGCAGTGCACCATTTTCCCTCTGCACCCTATGCAGATTTCTCGAACCCCCTCATTGTTTTCTGTCATTGTGGGCTATTAGGGACTATAAATAGAGAGACATTGTGGCGGAGCTCTCAGAGACGCTCTTGTTTAGATTAAAAGTGTCAGCTCCAGATGGGTACGTGGGCTTAGGTGCAGCTGAGTCACACACACTGTTCACTTACGCAAACACACACCCTCCACCTCCTCCTCCTCCTCCTCCTCCTCACTCTCATAACCTGATATTCATACTGACACAATAACGCATGTTAAATATGACATCACCAACGTGTTCACAGAGACGAATTCATGCTATGGCGTCTATACATTCAAAACGTCTTCATTTCACTCGCAAATACAAACAGACACCGTGACTGGTCCGCACTCAAACACACTTAAAAGTGGGTAGGGTCAGTATAGAGTGGACATTGTGTGCTTCGCTGCTGATATCGTCGCTGTCATAAGAAAACCTTGTATCTCCGAAATCGCGACAGAACAGGGTTACAGCAACTTCTGGAGCATTTTGTCGGTCCATTCATCATGAAATGTAGGCCTGTGTTGGTCACAGTCCTCAGGTTCCCATGACGATGTGGATAATAAATGCAGTTAAGCATTAAACCAGAGAACTACCCCTCTGCAATGTCTTTCTTGAACACTAGAGGGCGCCCCAGCGCGTGTCCAAAAAGAATAGGTTAAGATGGAGTGCTTGAGCAAAATCATAGTTTAGAAATGCTTAAACATTTTTAGTATAAAATCATTTAACAGCATAAAACATTTTAACACTGCCTTTATATTTAAGAGCTTTTAAACTCGAGTTGTAGGAGTTTAAAACGGCGCCTCATGTACGGTCATAACGTCAGTGAGTGCGAACAGCCACTTGGCAACCAATCAGGACTCAGTAGCAGTAATGTTGGTGTCCTGCTGCCCAAACCCGTTTGCCGTAGAAAAAAGGAAACATACAGGTGACTTTTCTTTGCTTTTGAAGTGAAACACATCCTTCTACTTTCTCTAATTAAAGGAAAGTTCTGGGCAAGTGAATCGAAACTCTTTCAACTTTTCATTTTTAGACGTTTAGCTCGATTCACACCCTTTCATTGGGGCGCCCTCTGCTGTTCAGCAGTCCTGTTTTTTTTTTATATAATGGGGGAAATAGGAAGTGGCCAGTCTCCTCATAAATCAGCTCTGCATTAAACCATGTGTGTGTTTTTTTTTTTTTTTTATGAAATAACAAAAGCAACACTTTGTCGTCTCTAATTTAGTGATAGGTACGCTGGAGCAAGCACAGTGATATTGTGAGCTTAAGCTTAATCTCTAGGAAATAAAAGAACAGCTCAGTAAAAATGATCGTATACTGTCATCTTTAATTCAATCTGTAATTGATCTAGTGAAAAACAACAATATTGAGAATTTCACACAAACTTTGTCATCTGAGGCTGCTTAGCTTAGCCTGACGCCTTCTTCTGTGAAGCTATTTCACCTGAGGTCATTTGAAATGCTCTGTTTCATCTGCTAAACGAGAGCTGAGACGTGATTTTTCTCATTTTTCCCAAGATCAAAGTTGCTTTTGTCCGAGTGTCTGAACCCTAACATTGAGGTTTGAAGATGTCCTAAAGCGTACGCTATACACTCATTGTACACTCTTTACTAAAGAACCCTTGAAGCACCATCTTTTTAAAGAAAAGGGTTCTATATAGAACCATGAATAGAACCTTGGTGGTTGTATTTAGAACTCATAATCAATCTGAAGACACTTTCGCGATGTAAAGAACCCCTTGAGCATGCAAAGGGTTCTTTGAGTGTTCATGGTTCTATATAGAACCATTTCTTTATTAAAGAACCATCATTTTTAAGTGTGTAGGAGTTGAGTGCTGTTCGTGTGTGTGGGTTTTACTGCTGCTTTACTGTGCTTTGCATGAAATAAGTCAGTAAATGAATGATGGTGAGTTTTTACCATCCCTGGGAGCTGTTACCACGGTAACTGGGGTTAACAGTCACCAAGCACAGGCATCACACAACGTAAAGGGCAGCTGGCATTTTCAAAACGTATAAAAAATAAATAAAAAAAAAAAAAAAAAAAAAAAAAAAAAAAAAAAAAAAAAAAAGAGATGCAAGGTTTTGTTATGACAGAGGCGATAAGCTCCTTCCACATTCCTCTTCACCCTGAATTCACAAGAAGCTGCTTATTAGAATATATGGAGTGTGCATTACCAATAAAAAGCCAGCCGTCATTCTGGCTGGTCATCAGCGATTGAGGGACTACCCTCACAAGCAAGTTCGTCGTTTTGGACCAAGCCATCTTCGCTGGCCGTTTCTGAGAAGTCCTCAAGGTGGTGGGCAGAGTCACTGTCGCAGGGCAGCTCTGACCGGTGGTCCTCTGAGGGCGTGGCGTCAGCGTAGGTGATCTCTGACTGGTCCTCCGTGTGTAACGGGCTGTTCTGACTGGACAGCTCAGTGCAGTCCGTCTCGTTCACCAGGCTGCCCTCGGACGGCTGCTCCAACTGGTCCCCCAGGTCCGGGAGGTTTGGTTCCCGCGGCAACGACAGGCTCCTGTGACGACTCCAGAGCTTGTGGAGCTCGGTAACCTCGGAAACGCTGCTGCTGGTGCCGCTGTCACGGAAACTGGCCAGCGGAGGGCGGACCTTCACCCCCGTTACTGTCACAGAGCCTTCGATGGCCTTCCGCAGCTGCAGGCACAAACAAAAGAGGGAAACACATCCGTCCCATCGGGCCTGTTTTTAGTGCAAACGGCAAGATAAATGTGTTTCTCATGTAGGAACATTTTAAACCGCAGGTTTAGTATTATACGCTGACTAACGCTACCCTCTAATACTCCAAACTGCAGGTTTAGTATTATACGCTGACTAACGCTACCCTCTAATACTCCAAACTGCAGGTTTAGTATTATACGCTGACTAACGCTCCCCTCTAATACTCCAAACCGCAGGTTTAGTATTATACACTGACTAACACTACCCTCTAATACTCCAAACTGCAGGTTTAGTATTATACACTGACTAACGCTACCCTCTAATACTCCAAACGGCAGGTTTAGTATTATACACTGACTAACGCTACCCTCTAATACTCCAAACGGCAGGTTTAGTATTATACACTGACTAACGCTCCCCTCTAATACTCCAAACGGCAGGTTTAGTATTATACACTGACTAACGCTACCCTCTAATACTCCAAACCGCAGGTTTAGTATTATACACTGACTAACGCTACCCTCTAATACTCCAAACTGCAGGTTTAGTATTATACGCTGACTAACGCTCCCCTCTAATACTCCAAACGGCACGTTTAGTATTATACGCTGACTAACGCTCCCCTCTAATACTCCAAACTGCAGGTTTAGTATTATACACTGACTAACGCTCCCCTCTAATACTCCAAACGGCAGGTTTAGTATTATACACTGACTAACGCTACCCTCTAATACTCCAAACGGCAGGTTTAGTATTATACGCTGACTAACGCTACCCTATAATACTCCAAATGGCAGGTTTAGTATTATACGCTGACTAACGCTACCCTCTAATACTCCAAACGGCAGGTTTAGTATTATACGCTGACTAACACTACCCTATAATACTACAAACCGCACGTTTAGTATTATACGCTGACTAACGCTACCCTCTAATACTCCAAACCGCAGGTTTAGTATTATACGCTGACTAACGCTACCCTCTAATACTCCAAACCGCAGGTTTAGTATTATACGCTGACTAACGCTACCCTCTAATACTCCAAACCGCAGGTTTAGTATTATACGCTGACTAACGCTACCCTCTAATACTCCAAACGGCAGGTTTAGTATTATACGCTGACTAACGCTACCCTCTAATACTCCAAACCGCAGGTTTAGTATTATACGCTGACTAACGCTACCCTCTAATACTCCAAACCGCAGGTTTAGTATTATACGCTGACTAACGCTACCCTCTAATACTCCAAACCGCAGGTTTAGTATTATACGCTGACTAACGCTACCCTCTAATACTCCAAACTGCAGGTTTAGTATTATACGCTGACTAACGCTACCCTCTAATACTCCAAACTGCAGGTTTAGTATTATACGCTGACTAACGCTACCCTCTAATACTCCAAACTGCAGGTTTAGTATTATACGCTGACTAACGCTACCCTCTAATACTCCAAACTGCAGGTTTAGTATTATACACTGACTAACGCTACCCTCTAATACTCCAAACTGCAGGTTTAGTATTATACACTGACTAACGCTCCCCTCTAATACTCCAAACGGCAGGTTTAGTATTATACACTGACTAACGCTCCCCTCTAATACTCCAAACGGCAGGTTTAGTATTATACACTGACTAACGCTCCCCTCTAATACTCCAAACGGCAGGTTTAGTATTATACGCTGACTAACGCTACCCTCTAATACTCCAAACTGCAGGTTTAGTATTATACGCTGACTAACGCTACCCTCTAATACTACAAACGGCACGTTTAGTATTATACGCTGACTAACGCTACCCTCTAATACTCCAAACGGCACGTTTAGTATTATACGCTGACTAACGCTACCCTCTAATACTCCAAACTGCAGGTTTAGTATTATACGCTGACTAACGCTACCCTCTAATACTCCAAACGGCACGTTTAGTATTATACGCTGACTAACGCTACCCTCTAATACTCCAAACTGCAGGTTTAGTATTATACACTGACTAACGCTCCCCTCTAATACTCCAAACTGCAGGTTTAGTATTATACACTGACTAACGCTACCCTCTAATACTCCAAACTGCAGGTTTAGTATTATACACTGACTAACGCTACCCTCTAAAACTCCAAACGGCACGTTTAGTATTATACGCTGATTAACGCTCCCCTATAATACTCCAAACTGCAGGTTTAGTATTATACGCTGACTAACGCTACCCTCTAATACTCCAAACTGCAGGTTTAGTATTATACGCTGACTAACGCTACCCTCTAATACTCCAAACGGCAGGTTTAGTATTATACGCTGACTAACGCTACCCTCTAATACTCCAAACGGCAGGTTTAGTATTATACGCTGACTAACGCTACCCTCTAATACTCCAAACGGCAGGTTTAGTATTATACGCTGACTAACGCTACCCTCTAATACTCCAAACGGCAGGTTTAGTATTATACGCTGACTAACGCTACCCTCTAATACTCCAAACGGCAGGTTTAGTATTATACGCTGACTAACGCTACCCTCTAATACTCCAAACGGCACGTTTAGTATTATACGCTGACTAACGCTCCCCTCTAATACTCCAAACGGCAGGTTTAGTATTATACGCTGACTAACGCTCCCCTCTAATACTCCAAACGGCAGGTTTAGTATTATACGCTGACTAACGCTCCCCTCTAATACTCCAAACGGCAGGTTTAGTATTATACGCTGACTAACGCTCCCCTCTAATACTCCAAACGGCAGGTTTAGTATTATACGCTGACTAACGCTCCCCTCTAATACTCCAAACTGCAGGTTTAGTATTATACGCTGACTAACGCTCCCCTCTAATACTCCAAACTGCAGGTTTAGTATTATACGCTGACTAACGCTCCCCTCTAATACTCCAAACTGCAGGTTTAGTATTATACGCTGACTAACGCTCCCCTCTAATACTCCAAACGGCAGGTTTAGTATTATACGCTGACTAACGCTCCCCTCTAATACTCCAAACGGCAGGTTTAGTATTATACGCTGACTAACGCTCCCCTCTAATACTCCAAACGGCAGGTTTAGTATTATACGCTGACTAACGCTCCCCTCTAATACTCCAAACGGCAGGTTTAGTATTATACGCTGACTAACGCTCCCCTCTAATACTCCAAACGGCAGGTTTAGTATTATACGCTGACTAACGCTCCCCTCTAATACTCCAAACTGCAGGTTTAGTATTATACGCTGACTAACGCTCCCCTCTAATACTCCAAATGGCAGGTTTAGTATTATACGCTGACTAACGCTACCCTATAATACTACAAACTGCAGGTTTAGTATTATACGCTGACTAACGCTCCCCTCTAATACTCCAAACGGCAGGTTTAGTATTATACGCTGACTAACGCTCCCCTCTAATACTCCAAACGGCAGGTTTAGTATTATACGCTGACTAACGCTCCCCTCTAATACTCCAAACTGCAGGTTTAGTATTATACGCTGACTAACGCTCCCCTCTAATACTCCAAACTGCAGGTTTAGTATTATACGCTGACTAACGCTCCCCTCTAATACTCCAAACGGCACGTTTAGTATTATACGCTGACTAACGCTCCCCTCTAATACTCCAAGCGGCACGTTTAGTATTATACGCTGACTAACGCTCCCCTCTAATACTCCAAACGGCAGGTTTAGTATTATACGCTGACTAACGCTACCCTCTAATACTCCAAACGGCACGTTTAGTATTATACGCTGACTAACGCTACCCTCTAATACTCCAAACGGCACGTTTAGTATTATACGCTGACTAACGCTACCCTCTAATACTCCAAACTGCAGGTTTAGTATTATACGCTGACTAACGCTACCCTCTAATACTCCAAACGGCACGTTTAGTATTATACGCTGACTAACGCTACCCTCTAATACTCCAAACTGCAGGTTTAGTATTATACGCTGACTAACACTCCCCTCTAATACTCCAAACTGCAGGTTTAGTATTATACACTGACTAACGCTACCCTCTAATACTCCAAACTGCAGGTTTAGTATTATACACTGACTAACGCTACCCTCTAAAACTCCAAACGGCACGTTTAGTATTATACGCTGACTAACGCTACCCTCTAATACTCCAAACGGCAGGTTTAGTATTATACGCTGACTAACGCTACCCTCTAATACTCCAAACGGCAGGTTTAGTATTATACGCTGACTAACGCTACCCTCTAATACTCCAAACGGCAGGTTTAGTATTATACGCTGACTAACGCTACCCTCTAATACTCCAAACGGCACGTTTAGTATTATACGCTGACTAACGCTCCCCTCTAATACTCCAAACGGCAGGTTTAGTATTATACGCTGACTAACGCTCCCCTCTAATACTCCAAACGGCAGGTTTAGTATTATACGCTGACTAACGCTCCCCTCTAATACTCCAAACGGCAGGTTTAGTATTATACGCTGACTAACGCTCCCCTCTAATACTCCAAACGGCAGGTTTAGTATTATACGCTGACTAACGCTACCCTCTAATACTCCAAACTGCAGGTTTAGTATTATACGCTGACTAACGCTACCCTCTAATACTCCAAACTGCAGGTTTAGTATTATACGCTGACTAACGCTCCCCTCTAATACTCCAAACGGCAGGTTTAGTATTATACGCTGACTAACGCTCCCCTCTAATACTCCAAACGGCAGGTTTAGTATTATACGCTGACTAACGCTCCCCTCTAATACTCCAAACGGCAGGTTTAGTATTATACGCTGACTAACGCTACCCTCTAATACTCCAAACGGCAGGTTTAGTATTATACGCTGACTAACGCTCCCCTCTAATACTCCAAACTGCAGGTTTAGTATTATACGCTGACTAACGCTCCCCTCTAATACTCCAAACTGCAGGTTTAGTATTATACGCTGACTAACGCTCCCCTCTAATACTCCAAATGGCAGGTTTAGTATTATACGCTGACTAACGCTACCCTATAATACTACAAACTGCAGGTTTAGTATTATACGCTGACTAACGCTCCCCTCTAATACTCCAAACGGCAGGTTTAGTATTATACGCTGACTAACGCTACCCTCTAATACTCCAAACGGCAGGTTTAGTATTATACGCTGACTAACGCTACCCTCTAATACTCCAAACTGCAGGTTTAGTATTATACGCTGACTAACGCTACCCTCTAATACTCCAAACGGCAGGTTTAGTATTATACGCTGACTAACGCTACCCTCTAATACTCCAAACGGCAGGTTTAGTATTATACGCTGACTAACACTACCCTCTAATACTCCAAACGGCAGGTTTAGTATTATACACTGACTAACGCTACCCTCTAATACTCCAAACGGCAGGTTTAGTATTATACGCTGACTAACGCTACCCTCTAATACTCCAAACGGCAGGTTTAGTATTATACGCTGACTAACGCTACCCTCTAATACTCCAAACCGCAGGTTTAGTATTATACGCTGACTAACGCTACCCTCTAATACTCCAAACTGCAGGTTTAGTATTATACGCTGACTAACACTACCCTATAATACTACAAACCGCACGTTTAGTATTATACGCTGACTAACGCTACCCTCTAATACTCCAAACCGCAGGTTTAGTATTATACACTGACTAACACTACCCTCTAATACTCCAAACTGCAGGTTTAGTATTATACACTGACTAACGCTACCCTCTAATACTCCAAACGGCAGCTTTAGTATTATACACTGACTAACGCTACCCTATAATACTACAAACCGCAGGTTTAGTATTATACGCTGACTAACGCTACCCTCTAATACTCCAAACGGCAGGTTTAGTATTATACGCTGACTAACGCTACCCTCTAATACTCCAAACGGCAGGTTTAGTATTATACGCTGACTAACGCTACCCTATAATACTACAAACCGCAGGTTTAGTATTATACGCTGACTAACGCTACCCTCTAATACTCCAAACGGCAGGTTTAGTATTATACGCTGACTAACGCTCCCCTCTAATACTCCAAATGGCAGGTTTAGTATTATACGCTGACTAACGCTACCCTATAATACTACAAACGGCACGTTTAGTGTTATACACTGACTAACGCTATCCTATAATACTACAAACGCACGTTTAGTGTTATACACTGGCATAGCTGCTCTCCCGAATGAGCCAATACATTTTGCATTTCTCCTGAACAAAATATGAAATGTAGCCAGAGGCACAAACCCAACAGATTATCTACAACATAAAGGAAGCAATATAAAACATAAGTTGGTTGTGATTTCTGAAGCCTGGCCACTTTATGAGAAACCCCTCTCCTCTTGCTGCGCTTCGCTGGTGTACAGTTTGTGTCCTGCATCTGTGCTCAGTTTCTGCTGATGAAGTGGCCAGTGAGTGGGAGGGTTTGTAATAAAGTGGTCAATAAGCACATTCTACAAGTGGAAATCAAGCAAAGTGATAAAACTAAACACACCTCTTTCAAAGAGACCACTCCGACAAGCCTCCCGGTACTCGTCACGTAGGCATGATCCAGACCGAGCAGGGAGAAAATAGTGTGTGTCTGTAATCGACGTATAAAATAACAACAGAAGAGAAGCACAGTTAAAGAGATCTGCACCACCTTCATGTCACATCAAACCTAGCAGATACACACAGATCAGCTCCACATACACTATATTGCCAAAAGTATTCGCTTGTCTGGCTTCACATGCATATGAACTTGAGTGACATCCCATTCTTAATCCATAGGGTTTAATATGATCTCGGCTCACCCTTTGCAGCTATAACAGCTTCAATTCTTCTGGGAAGGCTTTCCACAAGGGTTAGGAGTGTTTATGGGAATATTTAACCGTTCTTCCAGAAGCACATTTGTGAGGTCAGACACTGATGTTGGATGAGAAGGCCTGGCTCACAGTCTCCGCTCTAATTCATCCCAAAGGTGTTCTATCGGGTTGAGGTCAGGACTCTGTGCAGTCCAGTCAAGTCCACTCACTGTTCCCACAAAGTTGGGAGCATGAAATTGTCCAAAATCTCTTGCTGCTGAAGCTTTAAGAGTTCCTTTCACTGGAACTAAGGGGCCAAGCCCAACTCCTGAAACACAACCCCACACCATGATCCCCCCTCCACCAAACTTTACACTTGGCACAATGCAGTCAGACAAGTACCGTCTCCTGGCAACCGCCAAACCCAGACTCCGATTTCCAGACGGAGAAGCGTGATTGGTCACTCCAGAGGACACGTCTCTGTCATGAACTGCTTCAAACAAGGGGCAGGAGTCAAGTGCAAGTTGATTAATTCCAGGTGCAAAGTAGGTAATAAAAAGCAGAGGGTCAGAAATCCAGAAAAGCAGGCCACGGAAAGCAGCCAAATTCAATGGGGGCAAATCCGAAAGAGCAGTCAATAACAAACCAAAAAGCAAGGTCAAAACACCAGGAAACCAAATCAGAAACAACCACTCAGAATTATTGAAACACCAAAGAAGACTTTGCAAAGAAGACGCGCAAATGCAGGATATATATACACAAAATGTCCAACATAAAAAGGTCAAAGGATCAAGAGATATCTAGTATTCTGGAGACAGCGACCTCCTGTGGTGTGGAGGAGAATGGCAGGGGGCAGATGTGACAGTCTCCACTAGAGTCCAGTGCATTCCACACTTTGCATTGCGCTTGGTGATGTAAGACTTGGATGCAGCTGCTCGGCCATGGAAACCCATTCCATGAAGCTCTCTACGCTGTTCTTGAGCTGATCTGAAGGCCACATGAAGTTTGGAGGTCTGTAGTGATTGACTCTGCAGAAAGTCGGTGACCTCTGCGCACTATGCCCCTCAGCATCCGCTGACCCCGCTGTCATTTTACGTGGCCGACCACTTCGTGGCTGAGCTGCTGTCGTTCCCAATCGCTTCCACTTTGTTATAATCCCACTGACAGTGGACTGTGGAATATTTAGTAGTGAGGAAATTTCACGACTGGACTTGCTGCACAGGTGGCGTCCGATCACGGCACCACGCTGGAATTCACTGAGCTCCTGAGAGCGACCCATTCTTTCACTAATGTCTGTAGAAGCAGTCTGCAGGCCTAGGGGCTCGGCTTTATACACCTGTGGCCATGGAAGTGACTGGAACACCTGAATTCAGTGATTTAGATGGGCGAGTGAAAACTTTTGGCAGTATAATGTATGTAATTTTTCTCAGTGTTAGACTGCTGTAAGATTATGAGATTATTTAACTTGTTTTTAAACATTTCTTTTTACTTGTTTTGAGTAATCTTATCTTATGAAAGTGTCTTATTCTGTTGGCAGATCATTTTACTGGTTCAAAGCATGTTTTATTAAAATGAGCCCAATGATCCATGTTATTTCTCAAACTAAATGAAATGATCTGCCAATGGAATAAGATGCTTTTACTAGATAAAATTACTTAAATCAAGCAATAAATGTCTAGAAATTGGCTAAATAATCTTATAATATGCCTACATCAACCTCATCATGAGAAATATCAGATGTATTGACTACATTTAAGATGTTTTCACTTCCTAAGATGATGTTTTGCTGTGAGCATCCTGACCACTCACAGCACCGGATGAGTTTCTGTGGGTCATGAAATCGAACAAAACACTATTACTGATTTATTAGTCTATATTATTTATATAGTCTGCAGGCCTAGCGGCTCGGCTTTATACACCTGTGGCCATGGAAGTGACTGGAACACCTGAATTCAGTGATTTGGATGGGTGAGTGAAAACTTATGGAAATATAGTGTAAGGCTGAGTGTCTTCAGTACCAATTCAAACAAGGCTCTTTTTAACTAACCAGACTAACAAAATGCTTCTCAGTGCCTTTCGGGAGACCAAGTTCAAAGCTAACAAGGCTCTTTGAAGTGAGTCCTTCTGATTATGCACAGGCTTTAATATGAAAAGGCAGAAATGTAAGAATGGAGCTTACTTTGTGTAAAGATGTGCGCTCCACGAGCTGGAAGGGGGCGGGGTCTATCTTACAGTTGTTGAAATTGACAGATTCATCCAGCTGTTGCTCCTCCCACTCGGCTATCTGAGGTAAAGAGATGGAAACATGGTCAACCTGTCCAAGTCTGTGGAGCCATATAACCAGTAAGTGCACCCCTGCTACATTCTTTATATCTTGAACTTCTTTATCTGGGTATAATGTGTGGATGTTTGCTGTGAAGCACTGTGAAGCAGGTGGGGCAGGTAAGGTCATATGCAGGATGCAAAATACGGGGGGTCCTGGGGGGTCTCAGATCCCCTAATTAACCTCTTGGTGCCCCTGAATGTCTTAAAATTAAAATTCTGGGGGTTCCCTAAAAATAAATGTTACGCCATCTGTTTGGGAATAAGAAATGCTTAAATCCAGATTGAGTGAAGCTCATTGTTGATCTGCTTCACCCACAATCAGCTTCTGTCTTTGCTGTTCTTCGCTAACTAGAGCTGCAGCACTGCTCTGCCTCAGGGTGGCGCTGTAGCAGACTGGTTCACCCAGTTGGTCTATCATAGCCTAGAAACCGCAACTGTGCCCAGATTCCTCTGGAACACTTTACAATGAGCTGCAGCAGATCTGTAAACCTGAAAACTCGCCCAGTTTCCCCAAGAGTTTGGAGAGAAGAGTGACTGTTCCTCATTACTGACTCTGAAGACCGAAGAGGAGACGGAGAAGATCTCAGTTAGTGTGAGGAAGAGCGCAGAACCGCACTAGAACAGAGACGTTACAGAAGAACAACTGATAAAACAGACATTTACTGACATTGAAGTATCAGCGCCGCTATGGTGTGGGAGTTAGCAGCCAGACAAAATGGGACCCCCGAATAACAGGGAGGTATCGCACACAGTGGCCATATCTGATGGATTTCTGATAAACAAAGCTTCTTTTAAAGTGAAGGGTTAGAGGAAAACACAGTCTAAGACTAAGTACTCTTGAGCGTGCAACTATGCTGAAAATTGCTGTGGGACCTCACCTCTGCTGTCGACATGTCATCTTCAACATCAGGACCATCCTGAAGACACAGAAACATCACACATCTGTAAAACACACCTGATTAACACACTCTTCTTCACAAGTCAGCATGCATTCTGCCTACTTCCTCACAACACAAGAGACAACACATACTAATCCAACACACAGACGCCACTAAAGCTTTACTGAACATTAGCGAGCTTTAGCAACACATTAAGCACAGCCTGAAGGAGAATGAAGGAGGCCACGTGCCATTACAGAAGCAATAAAGAGCTACAGAGTGAACAGCTTCATTACTTCTAAAGACTCTCAATTTAGTGAGGAGAGATTGAGGTTTCGGGATCAATTGAACTCAATTCAGTTATGCAGCGCGATTTACAAGGCATCATCTCTCAAATTTCAGTATGGAGCATCAAGACGTCCGCCCGCGAGAGCAGGCAACGGGAGCACAACTTCTGGACTTTCTCTTGAACAGTCTCATGCAAAGCTGTGGTAGGAATCATAACAACATACATAAGGCCTGTTATGAAGCCCATGAAGAAGGACTACACTTTCAAACATAAAGGTGCCAAGCATTTTAGAGCGATGCCATGGAAGAACCTCGGGTAACACTTTACTGTAGGGTTCTGTTCATAAGGCTACATACGCTTGCAAAGACAGCTGACATAACCCTACATAAATACTTATAAAGGCTTATTCCAATAGCCGTCATTCGCTGTAAAGGCTACATTTGTTACACCGAGCATTTATGAACATTTATGTTGGCCAGGGTTCGGCAACATGTGACTCTTTTGCTGCCCTGTTGCGGCTCCACAGCAGAGCTAGATTTCTAGGTAAAATAACATAATAATCCTCCTTTCGCTATAAAATCGTTATAACACACAGTTCTAACACAGTTTATCAGTAAATGGTCTTAAACGTTGGAGTTAATGTAGAACTGCTGATTCACCCTTTAACCCTGAAGATCAGTGCAGACACCTGGTCACCATAGCAACACAGACAACAATGTCACCCAGCTAGTCACTAACGAAACGGCAAAGAGAGAGATTTAAGACGAACATCGGTAATTTGACGAACTGACTGTATTTGTGTTCATAATCACTCCAGCTGGTTTCCTGACACGTTTAAACTGCAGCGAGAAACTGAAACACTAAAAAGTCACGAGGCTGAAGTCACTTCTTGTTTGCCAGCTTCTTGTTTGAATTTTCCTGTTCCACCTTAAATGGTACAGCCGTTTCATTCTGCCATCATTTCAGATGGAACGGGAAAATTCAAGCAAGAAGCTGGCGATTGAAAAGCGACTTAAAAAGCCTCGTAAAAAGTCAAATGCTGAGAGACATTTTACAAAAAACCTTTTCTACTTTTGAGGAAAAGTTTCCTGCTGGAGATGCGAGAAAAGCAGCTACAGCTGATCTGAAGCTTAAAGCGGTGCAAAGTAAGTCTGCGTTTCTGTTTATATTGTATCGTTTCACCTGTACTAGTACATCAGCACACACTGAGACATATTTACAGCCAATATATTAAAATGGAAATGTTGTGGCTCGCAAAGTGGTTTGTTTTTTACTGAAAGGACAAAGTGGCTCTTCTTAACATTTGGGTTGTGACCACTGATGTATGATTATGTCAGCTGTTATGACATGCTTACGTAGGTGTGATGTAGCCTTATGAATAGCCCCCTATAGTAAAGTGTTACCAAACTTCCTTTGGTTCCCTAAAGAACCTTTCACTGATTGGTTCTTTGATATGTGTGTGAAAAAACTTAAAGGACCTCCATGTAACACAAAGGTTCTAATAAAACCTTTAATTGAGATTTTTGTTACATTCTTTAACCCTCTGGAGTCCACAAACTCGCCCATGCATCAAATTTGATGTCTCTATATCTGTGTCTGTGTCTTTGTGATGATCCACCTCAGAAATCCAGTTCAAACACTTCCTGAATCCGTAGAGCCGCCCTTTCCATTCCATCTGATCATGAGATCATACGAGACTCACATCCGGAGTTATGAGCCTGTGAAGAGGGGCTGAGATACACATCATCTGCCTCTCAACCCTTCATTCTTCATTCAGTCCACATCGGAGACTCGTGTGAAACGGCGTCAGAGAGTTTCCAGCTGCTGAAGCTGCTGCAGTGGGTTTGGAAAGTAGTGATGAAGATAACGGAGCGTTTAGATATGAAACACATCAGGATCAGGTTCTATGAAGAACCTTTAGAGGAGAGTTTAAGAAGAGATGAACAAATCGAGAGAACGACCGAAGACCCCAGAAGGTTAGACTTTAAAAAGGTCCCTCAAAAAGGTTTGTTATGGAACCAACAGTGGTTCTTCAGTAGTATCACCCCATAGAATCGTTTTTGGCAGCTTTATTTTAGCGTGTACTGACAGATTCATACCATATGAATGAATTCATTGATTAATTCATACTGTGGTATGAGTAGGTGAGATGATTCGCTGTGTGCAGAGCTTACAGACTGGAAAAAGTGATAAACTGAATTTACTTGAATTAAATGGGAGTAAAATATATCACACGAATGTAGTTTTGTAGTTTTGGCAGTTTGTTTATGCAATGCAATATCATTTTTTTCCTGTATATTTACAGAATGTACACATTTAAATCACGTACATTCAGTGCATCACTTTTTTTCAGTGCACGACACGGAAGAGCGAGCCAGCAGGGTCTTTGTGCTGTCAAGGCCCGTTTGGCTGTGGAAGGTTTCCGGCTCCTTTGGAGATCCAGCAGGAGGCTGGAGCTGATTTCTGGCAGCGCTCTTACCGCCATAGTTATCCTCACACGCTTGGGCCTCCTGCTCCTCTTAGGAGCCACGGAGCCAGCGTTGCTCTTCCAGAAGAGGACAGATAAAGAAAAGGGGAGGAGCACACAGCGTTACTGCAACGTTAGTGCAAAAACGCTCCCTGAACGTGCACATCTGTGACCTAGAGCGGACAGAGCCGTCCACCACTCTTCTCCAGGGACGAGGACAGAAACATCAGTGCTATTCTAACACAAAATAAACACAGCGCTAAAGCGATAGCTCAGCAAAAACAGTTTCTTCCCCTTTTCACACATAGAGGTGGGCAATATGGCCAAAATACAATATTGCGATACTTATTTTCACAGTACATGAGAAGTCATGATGATATTTATCTATCAAACACTGTGAACATAATGATATTTATTCAATATTTGGCAATAAATCCAGGTAAACATAACTAATTTTGCTCTATTTATAATGAAACATGCAGTTTGTGCATGTTTACCCTGAAAAGATTCTCTCTTCCTCAGTAAAAAATGTATATCTAGCCAATATGTCTAATATTTCTCATTATAAAATTGTTACAAGATTAATTAGCTCATTTCTAGACAGCTTTTAACTTGTTTTGAGTAATTTTATCTTCCGAAAGCGTTTTATTCCATTGGAAGATCATTTTAACCATGATTTATTTAAAGAAACACAGTGATCTGCATCATTTCTCACACCAAGTAAAACGATCTGCCAAAGGAATGACACTTTTACTGGATAAAATGACTTAAAGCAAGTAAAAAATGTCTAGAAATAGGCTAAAGAATCTTCTAATACACCTACGTCAACCTCATACTGAGAAATATCAGACATACTGACTACATTTAAGATGTTTTCACTTCCTAAGGTGTAAATTCTTTGCAGTGTATGAAGACTGACGTTATCCACGATGTTCAGAAAAGTGTATTGGGACATAATTTATCACAATAATCATATATATTGTCATATTGCCCAGCCCTAATCACAAATGTAGTGGATTGGCCAAGACATATTTGGTGTTTTCCCACTGGAGCTACGAGGCTGACTAATAATGGAAACCTATACAACACCAATTAGCACTTTCATCACACACTTGCCTCAAACAGTGTGGAGTTGTTAAATAATGTCTAACAGGCTTGATTGTGTGGTTTTGACTCTGTCTGTAAAAACAAAGGTACAGGCTTGAAAATAGCAGCTCCTGCTGTTCTTAGCCTTATATTTTTTAGGTGTCTTGGCTGATCAATTACATTTAGGTTAACGGGCGAAAGGTGTCTGATTTAACACTGAACTGCCTTTTCTAAACGCTCAAGTTCCTCACGGTCTCTCAGAAATCCTGTAAAGAAGTGCCAGGTTAACGGTGATAATCAGCAGGTAATCCCAACATTCAACCTGTGGACGCTAAGAGGAGGAGCGGGCTCCGTATCGTTTTCAACCACACTGGGGATCCTGCAGGGTCACTATTTGCGATGCTGCGCCTACATTTTTTGGATTATTTCCCATCATGCACCTGGTGGAAATTTACAGATAAACCTTTTTCTTTCTCCTCTCTGTAGTGATACCAATGAGAAGACACGCCAACTATTACGCTAACAACTTTATCTTGAGATCACAAGATAAATAACTCATTATCTCAAGATAACAACTGTTGTTATCTCCCATCATGCACTTGGTGGAAAGATAAACCTTTTTTGTTCTTCACTCTGTAGTGGTACAAATGGGAAGATGTTCTAACGAGTTAATTGTCACATCCTGTAATAATATGTGGCCATAACTTCGTAAGGCGTGGGAATGGGATCACAGCTTACTAAGTCATGGCCAAGCATTAGGATCTCGTTCCCACACTTTGCTAAGTGGTGGTCACGACTTGATCATCTCATTCCCATGCCTTACTAAGTCGTGGCCACGCCTTATTTTTATTTATACAGGATGTCACCAGTGGGGCTCCGTACTGGACTTCTGTAGATTTGTCTTTTTTTACAGAGATGTCAGGCACTCAAGCTCTCTGTCTGTCTCTCTGTCTGTCTGTCTCTCTCTCTGTCTCTCTCTCTGTCTGTCTCTCTGTCTGTCTCTCTCTCTCTCTCTCTGTCTGTCTCTCTGTCTCTCTCTCTCTCTCTGTCTGTTTCTCTGTCTCTCTCTCTCTCTCTGTCTCTCTCTCTCTCTCTCTGTCTCTCTCTCTCCCTGTCTGTCTCTCTGTCTCTCTCTCTCTCTCTGTCTCTCTCTCTCTCTCTCTCTCTCTCTCTCTCTGTCTCTCTGTCTGTCTCTCTCTCTCTCTCTCTCTGTCTCTCTCTCTCTGTCTCTCTCTCTCTGTCTCTCTCTCTCTCTCTCTCTCTGTCTGTCTATCTGTCTCTCTCTGTCTCTCTCTCTCTCTCTGTCTCTCTCTGTCTCGCTCTCTCTCTGTCTTTCTCTCTCTCTCTCCCTGTCTCTCTCTCTCTCTCTCTCTCTCTCTCTGTCTCTCTCTCTCTCTCTCTCTCTCTGTCTCTCTCTCTCTCTCTCTCTCTCTGTCTCGCTCTCTCTCTGTCTTTCTCTCTCTCTCTCTCTGTCTCTCTCTCTCTCTCTCTCTGTCTCTCTCTCTCTCTCTCTCTCTGTCTCTCTCTCTCTCTCTCTCTCTGTCTCTCTCTCTCTCTCTCTCTCTAGCCCTCTCTCGATCTCTCTCATGTAGCCCCTGGCACATCACTGTCTGCACGAGTCAAGCCTTAAAACTTCTGATAATATTAAATAAGTTTAATTTTGTAGCGTCAAGATGAGAAAAAGACTGAGTTAAGGCCGTCGTCCAGACCACCTCACACTAAGCGAGATCATGTGAGTGCGACACAACTCTACCGTACATTTATCTGTGACAGTAGTTTAGCGTAAGGCTGGCAAAACTAAAGGTGATAAACAGAAGGATGTCAGTCAGAAATGATCAACATTCAGGATACGAACACCTGGAGAACCCAAAGAACCAGACATGACACAGGGTACACAGGTGCACTGGGGCTGTACAGTGTGCTATAAATAATATAGACTAATAAATCAGTAATAGTGTTTTGTTCGATTTCATGACCCACAGAAACTCATCCGGTGCTGTGAGTGGTCAGGATGCTCACAGCAAAACATCATCTTAGGAAGTGAAAACATCTTAAATGTAGTCAATACATCTGATATTTCTCATGATGAGGTTGATGTAGGCATATTATAAGATTATTTAGCCAATTTCTAGACATTTATTGCTTGATTTAAGTAATTTTATCTAGTAAAAGCATCTTATTCCATTGGCAGATCATTTCATTTAGTTTGAGAAATAACGTGGATCATTGTGCTCATTTAAATAAAACATGCTTGGAACCAGTAAAATGATCTGCCAACAGAATAAGACACTTTCATAAGATAAGATTACTCAAAACAAGTAAAAAGAAATGTTTAAAAACAAGTTAAATAATCTCATAATCTTACAGCAGTCTAACACTGAGAAAAATTACATACATTATACTGCCAAAAGTTTTCACTCGCCCATCTAAATCACTGAATTCAGGTGTTCCAGTCACTTCCATGATCGGACGCCACCTGTGCAGCAAGTCCAGTCGTGAAATTTCCTCACTACTAAATATTCCACAGTCCACTGTCAGTGGGATTATAACAAAGTGGAAGCGATTGGGAACGACAGCAACTCAGCCACGAAGTGGTCGGCCACGTAAAATGACAGAGCGGTCAGCGGATGCTGAGGGGCATAGTGCGCAGAGGTCACCAACTTTCTGCAGAGTCAATCACTACAGACCTCCAAACTTCATGTGGCCTTCAGATCAGCTCAAGAACAGCGTAGAGAGCTTCATGGAATGGGTTTCCATGGCCGAGCAGCTGCATCCCAGCCTTACATCACCAAACGCAACGCAAAGCGTGGAATGCAGTGGAGTAAAGTGCCGCCACTGGACTCTAGAGCAGTGGAGACCTGTTCTCTGGAGTGACCAATCACGCTTCTCCGTCTGGAAATCCGATGGACGAGTCTGGGTTTGGCAGTTGCCAGGAGACGGTACTTGTCTGACTGCATTGTGCCGAGTGTAAAGTTTGGTGGAGGGGGGATCATGGTGTGGGGTTGTTTTTCAGGAGTTGGGCTCGGCCCCTTAGTTCCAGTGAAAGGAACTCTTAAAGCTTCAGCACCAAGAGATTTTGGACAATTTCATGCTCCCAACTTTGTGGGAACAGTTTGGGGACGGCCCCTTCCTGCTCCAACATGACTGCCCACCAGTGCACAAAGCAGGTCCATAAAGACACGGATGAGCCAGTTTGGTGTGGAAGAACTTGACTGGCCTGCACAGAGTCCTGACCTCAACCCCATAGAACACCTTTGGGATGAATTACACTGGAGACTGTCCAACATCAGTGTCTGACCTCACAAATGTGCTTCTGGAAAATGGTCAAAAATTCCCATAAACACACTCCTAACCCTTGTGGAAAGCCTTCCCAGAAGAGTTGGAGCTGTTAAAGCTGCAAAGGGTGGACTGACATCATATTAAACCCTATGGATTAAGAATGGGATGTCACTCAAGCTCATGTGTGTGAAGGCAGATGAGTGAATACTTTTGGCAATTTAGTGTATTTTGTTTAGATTGAAGATTTTTTCACTAAGATCATTTTTTCAGTGTGAACAGCACTGATTGGTTAGAGGGTTCAGATTTTGCAGCCTTCTGAGACTTCCCTGCTCTATAACTCTATAACAGACAGTATCCTGTGCAGCCCTCAGGTGTACTGGTGTACAATTCCTGCCTCACCTAGTGGACCTTCTTACCTCCTCCTGCTCCTTCACTGGTTCCCCACAGGACACACTGGGAGAGCCTGCAGCAGACAGACGGTGGAGAACAGAGAGTGCGTGAGGAAGCGTTGGAGTGAGGTGAGGGTTGTGGTAAAGTGTGTGGAGCTCTGTTTGTACGCACTGTTCAGGGTCTCTGTGTTGCTGATTGAAGACACTGTCTTGAGAGCTGATTTGAGGGGAATCTGAGAGTTGGTCAGAGTCGGGCTGTAGGAGGACTCCTCGGTGGAAATCTGGAGAGAGACATCTACTGTAAACCTGGGAGATAACTAGTGTAGCTCCTAACGTAAATACATAACTGGCTTTCTCTGGTGTTAACTTTGTGTTCTCCACATGATTTGAGGCAAGCGAGTGAGGATTTAGGTCAGCAGTCGGCACCATGCTAACTGGTGGGTGTATAAGCTTCCATTACTTTTACTAATTTTTGCCAAACTGTCAGTACGTCAGCAGCTTTTAACACCAGCTCTGCTTTTTACGATGGCATTTTAGGGCCACTGTAAGTAAAAATAGTAGACTTCGAGAATAAAGTCATAATATTTCGAGAATACGGTCATAATATTTCGGGAATAAAGTTGTTATATTTTGGGAATAAAGTTGTTATATTTTGGGAATAAAGTTGTTATATTTTGGGAATGAAGTTGTTATATTTTGGGAATGAAGTTGTTATATTTTGGGAATGAAGTTGTTATATTTTGGGAATAAAGTTGTTATATTTTGGGAATGAAGTTGTTATATTTTGGGAATAAAGTTGTTATATTTTGGGAATAAAGTTGTTATATTTTGGGAATAAAGTTGTTATATTTTAGGAATGAAGTTGTTATATTTTGGGAATAAAGTTGTTATATTTTGGGAATGAAGTTGTTATATTTTGGGAATAAAGTTGTTATATTTTGGGAATGAAGTTGTTATATTTTGGGAATAAAGTTGTTATATTTTGAGAAAAAATGTTGTAGAATTACAATAGAATGGCATTAATACCAGGAAAGGTCGCAATATTGAGTTGGTGGAGCTGCACTTTCATATCGATTCCCCCATAAAGAGACACTCAGCCTCCCCGTCTCTCCTGCTCATCAGCACCAGCCTGGTATCAGTATAAGAACCAGCTGAAACGGCTGAGCAGGAATTTTTATCTAGAATAAAGAGCCAGACGGACTCAGAGGAAACCGTCTGTCTGTGTTGTTGAAGGAGAATCTCAGGCAGGGTCGTCTACGCGGCTATCGGGGGCTTCATCTCCCCCTATTCAAAGAGGGCATGAAGTTTCACAGACAGTGAGGATGAAGATCAAGATGATCCACAGAGAGACGGGAGTGAGCGGAGCTCCGGCGCCAGGACAGCAACCGAGACCCCAACGCATTATAGCAGCCCCCCTACAGTACAGCAGCCCACTCTGTCCTCCAAATATTACGACTTTATTCTCAAAATATTACGACTTTATTCTCCAAGTCCACTATTTTTATTTTTGTTAACAGCGGCCCTAAAACGCCGCTGTAGCTTTTTCCTGTAGAGCCCAAACCAGCTTTCAGAAGCTTGTCCATCACCATGCCGCACACTGTGTCCTCTGTTCTGCTTTAATCAGCGGCCAGCACTAAACCAAACCCTCGCGCCATGTCTTACCAGGAAGCGGACACCGCGGCTGGCCTTGGGTGAGGAATCCTGGGAGAAGGACGGGACGTGGGCGCCATTGTCCTGAGCACGTTCTCGCAGGTATTCCAGCCTGCGAGTCCGGCCAAGCTGCTCTGACAGCAAGGACTGCAGCTGGGAACGCTCGATAGAGCCAAGCAGGATCATGGACTCTACAGCCAGACGGGAACACGGACAAGATACACAGCAGAGAGACACAGTGGACAGTCACATATCATCACTCAGTACATGTCAGTTACACTGAGAGAACATCTCCTGATGAACTGGCTGACTGAAACGTTACGCCAAGCTGGCTTAACATCCACCTGCTGCGATGGAAGCCTCGTCTCGAAGCCTCAGCCTATCAGAAACCAGAGGTTTGATTTATTTATCCCCCTGTTTTAAATTCATTAGCTTAGCGGTTTTTACAGCTGGCGTTCCCAGAGGCAGCATTACAGGGGAAATGGGAAAAACTCCCTAAGAACACCAGGAAGAAACCGTGACAGGAGCCAAGATTCTAAAGGGGAACCCATCCTCCTCCGGTGGACAGCAGATAGCAAAGCAATGACACAACAAGAGTAAAATGAATAATAAAAAAAAACCACTGATAAACAATGAAGTATTTATATAAACCAATGATAAACAATGAAGTATTTATATAAACCAATGATAAACAATGAAGTATTTATATTAACCAATGATAAACAATGAAGCATTTACACTAACCAATGATAAACAATGAAGTATTTACACTAACCAATGATAAACAATGAAGTATTTATATTAACCAATGATAAACAATGAAGCATTTACACTAACCAATGATAAACAATGAAGTATTTATATAAACCACTGATAAACAATGAAGTATTTATATTAACCAATGATAAACAATGAAGCATTTACACTAACCAATGATAAACAATGAAGTATTTATATAAACCAATGATAAACAATGAAGTATTTATATAAACCAATGATAAACAATGAAGTATTTACACTAACCAATGATAAACAATGAAGCATTTACACTAACCAATGATAAACAATGAAGTATTTATATAAACCAATGATAAACAATGAAGTATTTATATTAACCAATGATAAACAATGAAGCATTTACACTAACCAATGATAAACAATGAAGTATTTATATTAACCAATGATAAACAATGAAGTATTTACACTAACCAATGATAAACAATGAAGTATTTATATAAACCAATGATAAACAATGAAGCATTTACACTAACCAATGATAAACAATGAAGTATTTATATAAACCAATGATAAACAATGAAGTATTTACACTAACCAATGATAAACAATGAAGTATTTATATAAACCAATGATAAACAATGAAGTATTTACACTAACCAATGATAAACAATGAAGTATTTACACTAACCAATAATAAACAATGACTGAAGTGTTTATATGAACTAATGATCCTTAATGACAGAAGTATTGTTATTAATTAATGATAATCGATGACCCCTGTTAGAGGCCTGTCCGAGTGACCGTGAGAAACTCGTTATTGAAGGGCAGCACTGTCTGTCATGACATGTTAGTATGAATACTGACTCAGACTCAGTGAGGCAGGTAAACAGTGTCAAAGGCTGAATCGTTGTAGTGAGAATCTGTGCCCCACTGTAATCAGGAGGGCGGGGGGACGTTTAGCACTGAAACAGATAAACGTGTGTAAATATGGTGGTCATAATGATTAATACCCTTCTGAGAAAGAGAAATTACAGGATTGCCCACTGGAGCTTTTCTGCCCGTCTGCATGAACTGGATTCTCTCAGTGTTGGCGTATGAACAGTTAGGGACTCATCATCTATCTCACCTCTAGACTCCACCAGGGCCAGAGTTTTGAGGTGCCCGGCCAGCAGAGCTTCCTGCAGGTCTCGGTAAGTGGAGGACAGTGTGATGTGGCGCACATCTCTCACCATGATGTCCTCCACACGGATGTTGTACTTCCTGCGTATGAAGTGTGAATGAAAAATGTGAGCTGGGAGTGACAAAAACACACTACACTCACAGATTCAGTAAGTCTAGGCATGCATGCTGGATGTCCTGAGTACAGTCAACTTAGGCACTATGTAAACATACTACACACTGTATACTGTACACCGATCAGGCCGAACATTCTGACCACCTCCTTGTTTCTACACTTGGGCAATTTGGCTGTGAAGAAATTGGAATCAGCATCAGGCTGTGGTTACACTACACTCCCGATTTTAGCCCCGATTCTCAGTCTGGCTCTGGGGTCGGTTGGAGTCGACAGTTGGAGAGAGAATCGAGTCCTGTGAGGACTCAGATTTTTGGCCTCCCAATCGTGTTTCAGACCAGTCTGAGTTTATATTTTTAACCCGACTGAGTGAAATCTAATGTAAACTGATCAATGACTCAACAGCCAATGAAAACAGAGAGTGTGAAAGAAGAAAACACAGCAAGTAAACAAAGAAAAATGGCAATTTCCAGTGTCACTCGTGGGTGAAGTGAAGCTTTTAACTGAGTTTCAGGCAGAATCGAGTTTATGTACATTTAAAACTCTAAACAACACCAAACGGATGACTTTTTAAAATCCATGATCCTCAGTTAAACATGTTTACCGCCACATGTTTGTTTATTTGCGTCTCCTAGGAATGGGAGAACATGTGAGTTCAGTCAGCTCTGTGAGTTCAGTGAGCTCCCTTTGGCTCAGCAGCAGCTTAAAAGTTGTGTGTGATCCCCAGTTATTTAGTGTGTGATCTCCAATATTTCAGTCACCCCCAAAAATCTGCAAACACCAGTCGGATAGTGTGAGGCACTGGATCTGTTCAGACTTTAAAAGTCATGCAGTGAACCCAAGGCTCTAGCCATAAGGGACCTCATCCCAAAGCTTCATGTGTTTATTTTTCTTCACGGCAATTTCCAGTGTTCAGCGGCACCCAACATACTCTCAAACTCCGCCTATATAAACTCCAGTCAGAATAAGAGGCGACACCACATAGAGAGCCAAACAGACAGAGAGATGGACAGAGAGCCAAAGGAAGTAAATGGGATCTACTCACTCCTGCCCCCAGCCCAGTTCGGGCAGATATGGAAGCTTCTGGATTCTGATGATGGAGTCGTAGAGTGAGGGCTGCAGGCTCTGGGCCACGGCGTTGGCCAGAATAACGGCAATCATCACAGGAAGGATGTGTGAAATCTGCCCGGTCAGCTCAAACACGATGACAGCAGTGGACACAGTGTGAGTGACTGCTCCAGAGAGTGCCGCAGCCCCTGAGGGAGTCACACACACACACAGACAGGTCAATTGTAAAAGCACATCAAATTACAGTGCAGGACCAGGATGCAGTGCAGGTTCCTACTGTTTCTGTATCGCACACCATCCCAAAGGTATTACTGCCCCCCTGTTTCTGCATTTTATTCACAAACTTACACTCTGGCTTCTCCGTTTAATCAAATGAGAGTATGGTGATTTGACCATTTCTGGTTGGTGAGCAGAGGGTCAGTGGGCAGAAGGTTAGCGGGCAGAGGGTCTGTGGGCAGAAGGTCAATGGACGTAAGGTCTGTGGACAAAGGATCATTGGGCAGGTGGTCGGTGGGCAGAAGGTGGGCGGGAAGAGGGTCAGTGGGTGGAAGGTCGGTGAGCGGAGGGTCTGTGGGTTTGACAAATGTGTCAGTTTGGTGATTTACCTGCTCCAGCACACCTGATCACACCCTGTTAATTGCCAGGTTAAGTGGGTGTGTTTGAGCAGGGAAACCTCCAAACTGCTGGACCTCCAGAATAGAATTTAGAACCATTGGTCACTGTGTTTGCACACTGTGGAATCAGACCTCTGCATTTAACCCATCCATGCAGTTAAACGCCCACATACATGCACACTACTGAATACTGAACACGGTGGGCAGCCTATACTGGGACATATTAACTCATATTTTCAGCCAAGATGACAAAACTTTATTTCAATTAAAATGGACATAAAATGTCGTGACACCCAAGGCGGTTTCAAATTTTTGTTCAAAGGACAAAACGGCCCTCCTTTACATTTGGGTTGCCCACTCCTTTATGGCTTGTAATAAGTGGTGAATATAACTAAGTAGCCCTTCTATATTCATTTCATCAACTTTTTTAGCTTTTGGTCATATAATCATGAGCATGATAAATGATGACCCCTTGATTTAAACATATATACACCAATCAGGCCTAACATTATGATCACCTCCCTGTTTCTACGCTCACTGTCCACTTTATCAGCTCCACTTACTGTATAGCTGCACTCTGTAGTTCTACAGTTACAGACTGTAGTCCATCTGTTTCTCTGATACTCTGTTACCCTGTTCTTCAGTGGTCAGGACCCCCATGGACCCTCACAGAGCAGGTACTGTTTGGGTGGTGGGTCATTCTCAGTACTGCAGTAACAATAACATGGTGGTGGTGTGTTAGTGTGTTGCACTGGTACAAGTGGATCAGACACAGTAGTGCTGCTGAAGTTTTTAAATACTGCATCCTGTGGGCAGCGTCCAGTGGGCACTGATGAAGGACTAGAGGATGACCAACACAAACTGTGCAACAGCAGATGAGCTGTCGTCTCTGACTTTACATCTACAAGGTGGACCGACAAGATAGGAGTGTCTAACGGAGTGGACAGTGAGTGGACACAGTGTTGAAAAATTCCAGCAGCACTTCTGTGTCTGATCCACTCATACCAGCACAACACACACTAACACACCAGCACCACGTCAATGTTACTGCAGTGCTGAGAATGACCCACCACCCAAATAGTACCTGCTCTGTGAGGGTCCATGGGGGTCCTGACCACTGAAGAACAGGGTAAAAGGGGGCTAACACCACTGTCTGTGAACACAGTTCATCACTGCATCCACAAACGCTGTTAAACTCTAAAACACAGAGAAGAACCCAAATATAAACAGGATCCAGAAACGCTGCCACCTTCTCTGGGCCTGAGCTCATTTAAAATGGACTGAGGGGAAGTGGAAAAGTGTCCGGCGGTCCGACGAATCAACATTTGAAATTCTTTTAGGAAATCATGGACACTGTGTCCTCCGGGCTGAAGACCACCCAGCTTGTTATCAGTGCTCAGTTCTAAAGCCAGTATTCATGATGGTTTAGGGGGCATTAGTGCTCATGGCCTGGGTGACCTGCTCATCTGTGAAGGCTCCATTAAAGCTGAATGATATAAACATGTTTTATCAACATCTGCTGCCGTCCAGACGACGTCTTTTTCAGGGAAGGCCTTGATTATTTCAGCAGGACGATGTCAAACCACATTCTGCATGTATTACAGCAGCACTGCTCCATATTAAGAGTCCGGGCGCTAAACTGACCTGCCTGCAGTCCAGACCGGTCACCACTGAGAACATTTGGCACATTATAAAATGAAAAATACGACAAATGAGCCCCTGAAACTGACGATCAGCTGAAATCCTGAATCAAACAAGAACAGGAATCATTTCACTGTCAGAGCTGCAGCAGCGTCTCCTCAGTTCCCAAACACTGACAGAGCTGTTAGAGAAGAGCTGATGGACTCAGCGGGAAACAGACCCGTCCCAACTTTTATGGAACATGTTGTTGGCATCAAATTCAAAATGGGCACATATTTCTAAAAAAACTATAAAAATTCTGTTTCAACATTTGATTTGTCGTCTTTGTAGTATTTTCCTTTAAAAATGTGGTTTACATGATTTGCACATCATTGCATTTTATTATCATTTACATTCAGCACAGCGTCCCAACTTTTTTGGATACTGCACCGCACAAAATAGCTTCTAGGACCTTCCTCTCTCAATGCTTTATCGCTCGCTCCATCGTACCCACCTGCCTTCACGCTGATCGGGTGCACTGACAGCACTGAAAGTGATGGCTGTAACAGCTATTTGTCTTGATTTATATTTTGCTATAGATTATTTAATAACAGTACATATATTTTATTGCTGTTTTTATGGGGCCCTTGGCTCTGGATGGTTGCATACTGTAAAGTCGGCTCCTGACTCGGAGGTTGCCGCCGGCTATTTCATCTCCTGTTGGGCTCCTGACAAGCGTTCCACTCCACTGCATTACAGCTGGAGCCATTTCCATGGCCCTGATCTAATTTGGCTGCTGTGCGGTGGGGGTTAATGAAAAATGTATGACTCTGCACACAGCACACCCTGCAGGTTCAATTATGCGGGTGTGAATAAAACACAGGTTTTTGAACGACAACAAATGGACGTACACCACCGTTCAAAAGACTGGAAAACAACCTGGCTGCAGATTCACACGATTCTCAGTCCGGCCTACGAACTTTCCTCACATTTGAAATCATGAGATAAGTAACGATATTCAATAAAACACACCTGGATGGATCCAGAGTGATGTACTGAGCTGTGGATGACTATTACATACCAAGAAATAGAACAAAGAATGACGGAATAAGAAGAATAAAATCAACAGACTACATAGGATGTCATTTGATAAGATCTATTGTAAACAATTCAATATAATCGAATTAATAAATGGGTCGTTTTTTTAAAAATCAATCATATACAATTCAAAGCAGCGCAGAAGCGCTCGTCCCCACAGCCGCGTGTAGAGGAGGAAAAAACATGTATTACTTCCATTTTAACTGCAATAATCTATGGATTTAAATGACAAAGAAAACAAATAAATATTATAAAATATATAATGAAAGTTCCCCAGGAGTCGTGTCACTGGTGTGACTACTTGGCAAAAAAGCTTTTATTTTGGAGGGGTTGTCACACCGATGACGTCACTCGACCTCCTTTGTCCTGTTTTCTGAGGATCTATGGAGAGAAGCTCATGGTGAGTCCACTGTGTCTCTCAGTTCTCAGAGATCTTCTCATTCAGCTCATGATCTCATAGGAAGCTTTTAGCTGACGTCACTGGTGTGACCGACTTTATTCTGAGGTCACTGTGAAAAAATCGAAACACAAATGGATTAAATTTGATATTTTAGTGGATGTTTCATGACTGGACATCGTGTGGTTTGATTCTCTGTAGCAGATGTTTAGTAAAACGCATTGATCATTAAAAACATCTCTGGTGTTTCCTTCATTATGAGTAACACCGATGAGGATCAGTAACACCAGTGACTCCTATGGACAGATAGAAAAGTGGACCCTTTCTACAGGATGACCCGTAGCTACAGTTCTTATCATCTAACTAACTAAAGTCATGGGTTGTAATTAGAGCTGCACCGATACCAGCCTCATATTGGTCTCGACGCCGAGACTGGCACTTAAACGGAGTGTCGTTATCACACAGTGATGAGGGATTATGTCATTTGAGACGAGCAGCAGTATAAATGCTCACTGCAAAATCTCTAACGCCTGTGTTTGGCGGGAAGGCAGTGGCAGTGCGTGATATTCCAGTTGGAATTCTTTGGAAGCAGTGCCTGCAGTGCACCTCTGTCGGACAGCTTATCGAACAGCTGGACTCGAATCTCACATCGATATTAGAATCTGCAGCTCAACAGCTGCAACTGACGGCGTAAATGACTGTAACATTTGCTAAACTCCAGCAGAGTCTGACACTCAGAGATGCTCGGAAGCCACAATCAGCAGAGCTTTTGAGCCAAAGAAGCTGCTGTGTGATCATTTGTACGAACCGTAGGTTTATCTCTATACTGTTCAGTTCCTTTTATGACTATTTTGAACAATGAAAATGTTCAATATTGTTCTTATTACTAACTATTTATGGTAAATAAAGAGTTTTTAAGCATAAAATTCACACACACTGCTAAGACGGCATTTTAGGGCAACTTCTATTAAAAATAAAAATAGTGGACTTGGAGAATAAAGTCGGAATATTTTGAGAATAAAGTCGTAATATTTGGAGGATAGAGTGGGCTGCTGTACTGTAGGGGGGCTGCGATACTGTGTTGGGGTATCGGTTGCTGTCCTGGCGCCGGAGCCCCGCTCACTCCCGTCTCTCTGTGGATCATCTTGATCTTCATTCTCACCGATTCTCCTTCAACAACACAGACAGACGGTTTCCTCCGAGTCCGTCCGGCTCCTTATTCTAGATAAACAGTTCCCTGCTCAGCCGTTTCAGCCGGTTCTTACACTAATACCAGGCTGGTGCTGATGAGCAGGAGAGATGGGGAGGCTGAGTGTTTCTTTATGGGGTAATTGATATGAAAGTGCAGCTTCATCAACTCAACGCCCCTCATTTAACATGAGGAGGTGCTGCTTCCCTTTACAAAGACTTTCCTGGAACTAATGTCACTTTAATGTCGTAATTCTATGACTTTCTTCTCGAAATATTACGAGTTTCTTCTTGACATATTACCACTTTATTCCCGAAATATCATACTGTACAACTTTAATATGCTCAATTGGATTGAGATGTGGGGAATGGAGGCCAGAGCAACACCTTGAACTCTTTGTCATGTTCCTCAACCATTTCTGAACAACGTGCGTGGTGTGGCCGATCATTATCCTGCTGAAAGAGGCCATGGGGGAACACCATCTCCACTAAAGTGTGTACCTACTCCACAACAATGTTTAGGTAGGTGCCATGTGTCAAACTGACGTCCAGATAAGCAGCACACACACCTGACCGCCCTGTGATGTAAAAGAAAACGGGACTCATCAGACCAGCCAACCTTCTTCCATTACTCCAAGGACCAGTTCTGACACTCACATGCCCATTGCAGGCACTTCTGATGATAGACAGGGGTCAGCGTGAACACTCTGACCAGTCTGCAGTTCCACAGCCCCAGCATTGATTGCTTCTGTAACCATCATTACATTTTTTGTGACTTGTTCCAAAGTAGTCCTTTTGCGGAACATGATGGGGTGCACCTGGTCCACAACGATGTTCAGATAGGTGGCACATGCCAAACTGACGTCCACATGAACACCGAAGCCAGAGTTTCCCAGCAGTACACTGCCTACAGCCTCACCCTCACTGGACCGGCTTGTCTTCTTCCCACAGTGCATCCTGGGCCCATCACTTCCCCAGGGAAACGGCTCACACATACCCAGTCATACACATGATGTAAAAGAAACCAGAACTCATCAGACCAAGCTACCTTCTTGCATCACTCCAAGGTCCAGTTTCGACTCCTGTGTGCCCATTGCAGGTGCTTTTGATGCTGGACAGGGGTCAGCATGGGCGTTCTGACCAGTCTGTGGCTACACAGTGGGATGTGATGTGCTGTGTGTTGTGATTTCTCCCGTAACCATCTTTAAACTGTTTCGTGACTTGAGCCACAGTAGCCTTTCTCTCGGTTTGGCCCAGACGGTACAGCCTTCCTCGCCCTCGCACATCAACGAGCCTTGGGCACCCAACACCCCGTCACCAGTTTGTAGTTTGCCCCTCCTCGAACTGCTGTTGGTAGGTTCTCACTAGTGGTGTAACGATGGTTGTATTGTGGTTTTGGTCTGGGTTTTAGAATCATTACACCCTTACTCTCTTAAAAAACATGGTTCTTCAAGGGTTCTTTAGTAAAGAAAAATGACAACTATTGCTTGGTTCTTTGCATGAAATGATGAAACTGTTATTCAGATTGACAAAGAATGCATTATACAGGGTTTTTGAAAAGGATTCTGTATAGCACCAAAAAGGGTTCTGCTATCATCACAGGCTTGGGTTCTATATAGCAAGAAAATGGTTCTATATAGGACCAAAAAGGGGTTGAAAAAAAGGTTCTATATACTATATACCACCAAAAAGGGTTTTGGCTATTGTTACAGGCTTAACATCATCACAAGAGCAGAACCCTTTTGAGTTCTATATAGGACCCTTATTAAAAAGGTTCTATTTAGAACCATATACAGCACATCTCTCCATCAATCTAAAGAGCCCTCTCACAACGCAAAGAACCATTTAATCATGCAAAGTGTATTCATGGCTCTTTATAGAAGCATTTTATTCACTGAAGAACCCTTTAAGAACCATCTTTTAAAGAGTGTAGTACTCACCACTGCTGACTGAGAATGGACCATAAGCCTCACTGTGTAGGAGATGCTCCAGCCCAGTCGTCTGGGCATAATGACCTGGCTTAGGTCTTCACGTCTGCACATTTCTCGACCTGGGTAATACCTGGGTGGTTGGTTAGTGTAGTGGGTCACACCTCTGCCTTCTACACTGTACACTGGGGTTCAATCCTCACCTGGGTAACCACCCTACACTATACCAATAGAGTCCTTGGGCAAGACTCCCAACACCACCTTCACCCTCCTGTGTAAAACAATCAAATTGTAAGTTGCTCTGGATAAGAGCGTCAGCCAAAATGTAAACGTACCTCGTGTGACCCTGACATGCGCCGATGTTACAAGACAAAGTTTAAGTGATCCCACAAACGGGGAAATTTCACCTCCACATTTAACCCATCCACGAAGTGAAACACCACATACACACTAGTGAGCACACACACTAGGGGGCAGTGAGCACACTTGCCCAGAGCGGTGGGCAGCCCTATCCACAGCACTCAAGGAGCAGTTGGGGGTTAGGTGTCTTACTCAAGGACACCTCAGTCATGGACTGTCAGCACTGAGGATCGAACCGGCGACCTTCTGGTCACAGGGCTGGTTCCCTGACCTCCAGCCCACAACTGCCCCAATCAAAGTCATTCTCTTCATCTGTAAACGGTCATAATGTTTCGTCCCTCCAACACATAAAGCATCTCTACATAAATGATTCCAAACTTTTGAACCGCAGTGAGCAATGCACGTCTCTCACCTACGACAGCGTAGCCACCAGGAACTATGGGATATACGGTGCTGTCGGTGTGAATGCCTTCTGGGAAGACAGCTGCCATGCTTTCACCGACCAATCGGCCGAACGCAGCACCTGTTCAACACAGAAACACACATGCACACACACAGTCACTGCAAACGACACATTACGGACCGCAACCTAAACAACCACAACAGACTGAGCATTAACAGCTATAATAAATACACTATATGTCCAAAAGTGGCAGACACTCACTCATCCAGCATATTAACCGTGTATCGGGGTATTAATAGTGAGTGTGCTGCAGTAACAGCCTCTGGGGAGGCTTCTAAATGTTGAACATTGCTGTGAGGATTTGACTGAACATTAGTGAGGTCAAGTACTGATGTTGCGTGGTCAGTTCTGGATCACTCCAACTCATCCCAAAGGTATTGGATGGAACTCCACCACACCAGGGAATGCAGTTCCACTGCTCCACAGCCCAATGCTGGGGGGCTTTATACCTCTCTAGCCCACTCTGGGCATTGGTCATGGAGACCTTAGGCTCATGTGCAGCTGCTTCGTAGTGTCTCAGTCTATTGGTCAATGCAATCAGATCAAATAATTTATTTGTAGAGTAAGACATTTTATGCCGTTCTTTCATTGCACTAATAGTACTCGTATTTGAGTATGGGTTTGGGCTAATCAGCCCACCTTTGCTCCAAACCAATCAACAAAAAGGTTTGTTTGGAGGTATGATCTGAATGTACGGGTCTAGAAATCCGATTAAGAAACACAATAAAAAGGCTGGATTTTAGCGCAGTGATCAGATTTCTCAGTGCTGTAAACTCTTACTCTGATGTCTGTCAGATTTCTCAGTCTGAGCATGCGCGAAAACAGGCCGCGGTACCAGAAATAAGCGAGCAGCGCCGCAGAGAGACACAGCAAAACACTTTGAGCGACACTGAAATCGACTAAATGCTTGATGAAATAAAGGATGTAAATATTCTTCATCTTCTAGATGATATACAGTGCTGTGCAAAGGTTTTAGGCATCTAAACAAATTTCTAAACAGTTGACCTCAGCTGTGAGTTTATCACAATACACATTAGAATAAAGTCGTATTCATAATTCAAATAAACAGGAAAACAATAAAAAGTAACAAGAATTTCTCGGGTCCATATTTTTCCTGGACACCTTCACAGCCGCCACAGAGACTCGTTAATATCATCAATTACATCATGAGCTCAATTTACTGAGCACTGATTGGTCAAACCAGGAGCTGCTTTTTAACTACATATAATACTGGACTTCCTCAAGGAGGAGAGGCTTGGAGATGGGTCAACACACACACTGACGTCCAGAACATCACTATTTATTATATATATATCATTATTCTTTAGTATTCTATACATTTTGTTTATTCAAATATTAACACTTTTCTCAGCAAATAAACACAAACTACACAAATAAACAGATTTTGAAAATGAGTCTTGGGTGCCTCAGACTTCCACACAGTGCTGTATGTTCATATTTTCAGGTAAAGTGGCGCAATATTTAAAAAAAAATCCACGGTATGAAGTTTGAGTTTTATGTTATGTCTACATCACGTCTTCTGAGCTTATTGGTTGGTTGCCAATCAGAAATCTGATTACTGTCTGACTCGTGTAGACCTGGAGTTTCTCCATCATCTGATTACTCAAGTGCAAGTAAACGTGTTGATCTGACTCCTGACAACATCTGATTTTCTACGGTCATCGGATTATTAGGTGCACACTCAATGTTTCAGGCCTACCGAATACTTTTGGACCATATAGCGTAAACACAGGAAAATAAAGTACAGATACACATGTAGAAAGGATGTAAGGCTGGCAAACAAAATTCCCATGAAGGATACTCACATGTGGGCACAGACATGCAGATGATTCTGGACTCAACAAAGCTGCAGTGCTTTCGCCATATAACACCAGTCAGTTAGTCACAGTCTTTAGTCAGTCAGACAGTGAGGATGTTTGGCGATGAAGAGGGGAGGGGGTGTGGGGAGGGGGGGAGGAGAAACACAAACGTTAAATAAACAAAAAAATATGAATGCAGGTGAACAAACGAATGAAATGAAGATCGGATCTCAGAAACACGGGCGGTAATGGGAACACCTCCAAACCAAAGGTGGGCAACTCAGCAGAACATTTAGTCTAAACTCCATTATTTTGAGTTTAATTTCACTGTGTTGACTCAGCTTCTCTCGTTGTGGAGCTTTAAAGGTGCAGTGTGTAAAATCTAGGATATTGTAAACAAAATGTATTTAGTTTTTTTATTATGTATAATCACTTGTAATTGTTTTTTTAGCTTAGAATGAGCCCTTAATATCTTCCTAGCCCAGAGTTTCTACTGCCATGTTTCTACAATAGCCCAGACTGGACTTAAGATTAAGAGACTCGTCCAAGATTAAGCTCATCAGTCCCACAATGAATTTCACCTCCGCATTTAACCCATGCATGCAGTGAAACACCACGCACACACACACACTAGGGGGCAGTGAACACACTTGCCCAGAGCGGTGGGCAGCCCTATCGGCAGCACCCAGGGAGCAGTTGAGGGTTAGGTGTCTTGCTCAAGGACACCTGCACCTGTTCAGGGGATCGAACCAGTGACCTTCTGGTCACTGGCTCTAGAGGTCACCTTCCACATTTTAACAATGAAGCAGCAGCTTGCATTTGCTGGTGTTGTCGCTCCTGTTGGAAGACGAGGGAAGAATAAGAACCAGCGGTTGCTGCTGGTGCTGGCTGACCATTTTGTGTTGTGAGCAGTTTGAAAACCCACATTTTGACAAACGGACGATGAGACTTGTTATTTAGCACAAGAAAAAGTGAGGGACGGTGAATCGAACCGAAAAGCAAAACAGAATCGGGAAAAGACGACAGCAGAAAACCTGATGGCCGCTGTAGGTTCTGCTGCCTGCTTGGAAAGGCAAGGGTGAAGGAGGGGGGATTCATTTGGTTGTAATCTCCCACCTCACCACTAGATGCCACTAAATCTCACACGCTGCACCTTTAACATTCTATTTTAGACCAAAAGGATCCAAAATAAACACAAACTTCAGTTCCTCTACTGAAAGGTGTCCTAAGAAGTTCTGCCGCTGTTCTGTAGGAAATCTCCAGGAGTGTTTGGACCTCAGAGATTTTTTTCTCCAAGTTTTTATTACGAAATTTAATTTAATGTCATTCTTTCATTGCGCTAATAGTACTCGTATTTGAGTATGGGTTTGGGCTAATCAGCCCACCTTTGCTCCAAACTAATCAACAAAATGGACTGGCAGTATGACCTACAAGTATGAGATGCATGAACTGACCGCAGTACATGAAGGAATTAAACAGCAAAGACTGAGGTAACATACCAATGAGGAAGACGGGCATGAAGGCTCCACATGGCACTGGCATGGTCGTGGCCACAGCTGACATCCAGAACTGGGGGGAAAGGAGGGACCATCAACAAAAGCAGATTCGGCTAACAGAATAAGGACAAGACAGAGTTTACTTGGGTTAGTAATAGTTTAAGGTCGCGACTTCAAATGACACATTTCCTCATTGAAAGCTTACACCCTACCGATTAGCACCGTCATCCTTGCCTCACACCGTCAGCGATCTCTGATAGCCCTGATTATGTGGTGTAGTTGTCTGCTGGCCGTCATCCCAGGCCACAAGAAACGCAGAGTGGGTCGCTGAAGTGGCCACTTGGCTCATTTCCCGTTAAACAGGCCTGTTTAGTAAGACAAACTGCATCCAACGCATCTGCATTCTGTCAGAATCTGTTAATGAACCACTAAGGTAGCTGCTGTGATGGCGTGGTAACCGAGACTGTCGACGTTGCTGTATTAGTTGGACTTCGCCAACATCACTATGAAACAAAACAATGGGTCTCACTTTATTTGGACAGCCCACTATAGTCCCCTATAGATGGTCCACACAAAATTGCTCAAATTGATAAACTATCTGACATTAATGTTTTATTTCATTCAATTTATACTAATAAAGTGTAAAACACTTCAACTTGATGTTAATGAGCGCTTTCTCAAATGAAAGGCTGCTTACTCGGCGCCGCCGGGCAGTTATTTCCAGACATACTAGACCAGACTCCTCTCTCTTTCAATGGGGCGAGACCAAAATATTCAAATTGCTGTTGAAACATTTAAAATCACTGCTCAAATCTGAAAAACACCTCAAATAGTTTGTAGCGTTTGGCTCAATTGTTTTTTGGGGCTTTCTGCTACTTCACACGTGCAGATCTCGACAGTGAACCAGTGAAGCGATCAGTGTGCGGTGGCCTTGACAGTCGCTGCAGCAGCTGAACAGTGAATAATGAAATAACCCAGATCAGATGACATCAGAGCGGACCAGATTGGCAGGGGCAACACCATGGTCACTGCAACCGTAATGCTTTTATTAAATATTTAATCAATATTTCTTTTTTCCAAAGAAATGCCAGACTGGTTTTTGGCATTTAACATGCTAAATACAATGCGTATATGATAATCACGTTTCTGTTATTGTGACCACAAATGCTTAAACCTCACCACAAGATTCACTGGCCCAACTAGTGGCCCAAGTTGCCAATGAGAGAATTTCCGCCAAGCAGGTCTTTCAAGAGAAAAGCTTTGCACTGCATGCATATTTTTTACTCTAACACACTGTTGGTCACATTAAACTTGTTTATTCAAACAGCGATGCTGTGAAGATGATGAAGGAATCTTCGTTGACACCGTCTTGCATAAAAAAGAGCTTATTTGCATTTATAGATCGGAGTCAGAATCAAGCACCACGGTTCTGCTTGAGAGATGAATAACCAGAGGTGGACGTAGTACACAAATCATGTAAAAGTAGAAGTTCCTCCCTTTAGACCTCCACTGGAGTAAAAGTACTAAAGTATTTCCCTTCAAATGTACTTAAGTATAAAGTAAAAGTACTAAAAGAGTAATTCTGGCTCTGATGTCCTGTTATCATTTTTTATAACCAGACCGGCTTCATGAACTCATTTCAGGTGAAAGTCCTCCAGCGTCTCTCTTGGTAAACCAGTCTTTTAATAGAAGGTCATTAATTAGTGACGCTGACGTCTATTAAAATGATCAGAAGCACAAAACACTGAAGGTAAACAGTTTCCATCAGGGAGAACCGAGTGGCTCTGAAATCACTTTTTACACACAAGCAAAGTTTCAGTTTCAGATTTATTTACAACTTAGTTCCAAGTTTAAGTTGAATAAAAACTGGCTTTAAACTCAGGATCACAGATGAGCTCCTTTACTATGTTGATCTGTAGGCGTCTGTTCATAAACATAAACCAGCCCAAACTCATTTACTATAAAATGAAATGGTGTTTGTAGAAATTCAGAAAAAAGCCGCGTCAGTCTCGACTGCATATGTGGACATATTTCTATATTGAGCTCTATTTACACAAAGTTAGGTTAGTTCATCATTTATGTTGAACAGACTCTCCCAAAGTTTTACGCTGCTGCGCTGACGTTGAACCGCGTGCTGCACTGGGTCGGTATGACCAACAGGTCAAAACCAGCTCTAAACAAAGTGACCGCTGGGCCCTGATTGGTGCTCTGGCTTTGCGCTTCTTTTGTTTTGACATGTTACGTTTTTATACACACAGAAACCAAAAGGAACGACAGATTTCTCAAAATGTAGGAGGAAAAAGTCGGATATTAGACTCTGAAATGTAGTGGAGTGAAAGGAAAAAGTCCAGAACAGAGAAACTTCAGTACAGATACACCAAAAATACTAAAGTACAGAAACTCATTACATTTACTCAGTTACTCAGTTACTGTCCACCCCTGGGATTAATCCCAATCTGAATCCTCTGACAGAAAAAGCTCTGAGTCCAGGCTTTATAGCCCAGTTGTTCATTCATATCTAAAACATATGGAACTGATTTAAATGACCTCATCTGTCTGAATACTGAGAGAGACAAAGAGAAAGAGGCGGAGAAAAGGGGAGAAAGAGGCCCGTCTCTCGTGGGACCTTGGACTTTAGACTTGGGCCCTGAAATTTCAGACTCACACAGCTAGATACATATGGGGCCTCAGACACTTCAAACTCTGAGGCCATATTAAGGCTGTGTTCACACTGCAGGTACAAGTGGCCCAAATCTTAAACAAAACAGCATCCTGACCGCTGTAATTCAGATTTATGACACTTTTATAAGCTGAAATTTGATACGTATCCAAAACAAGGCAGTGGGGCCTCTGTCCAGAACTCGTGTCAGGTTCCTAACTGGCCGGAACACCGCAGACTTCCGCAGGCTGTCTTACTAAACACACCTGATTCAGCTCACCAGCACGGCCCGAGATGAGCTGAGATGAGATGAGCTACTGCTACTCTGTGCACCACTTTGGTCCGGAACGTCCCAAGTTTGACATGCCTGGTCTAGACAGTAAGATCAGAATTTGTGTGGATTTTATTTAAAACCACTATAAACTTCGGAAAAACGTGTGGAGTTTGATGTGTTCAGGGTGTTGTGAGACCGGTCAGGCACGGACACAGCCAAAAAAAAAAATCTGATTTGGGCCACTTTTAGTCATTTTCCAAAACAACTGTTATCAGAATCCTTTATTGATCCCAGAGGGAAATTGCAGTTGTTACAGATGCAGCCATTTATGTAAAAGAATAAATATTTTAACAATTTAAAACAAAGATAAAGAGAAATTTGCTATATGTACACGAGATTTAAGTACTTATGAATACAGTAAAGTGGCGCTGACTGTGATAATAAATATGAAACATCAGGTATAAATCAGTTCAAATTATTGCACCAGGTGACTAAAATAGTGCAAGGATAAAAAGTAATAAAATAACAAAGTAATGATCGTAAAACAATGCCGGTTAAACCAAATGCCTTCTTGGTCACATCTGGCATGGAACACTGTAGAAGCTATTTCACAGTAAATGGAAAGCAGGACTTTCTGTAAAACCGCTGTAATTTCTCTCTGTTCTCCAGCCACAGTGAACGTTTCCATAAGAACAGCTTGCAAGATTCATGTGAGCAACAGAAATAAATAAACCGGGATGGAAAGTGAACATAACGGAAAATGTGATGAGAACACCAGGATTTCTTTCAATGTTGCTGAAATATCAGAAAACAGAGGAAACAGTCTTAACAAAGTCAGTTGGGAAGCGGCTCTGAGACGAACGAACGGTTCACCAGAAGCTTTGGCAGCTCAGAAAACACACACGGATAAAGTTTTAGAACAGGGCTTGGATATGAACTCAGGCCCCGATATTCTAATAGACACTTCACAAGACACAACCTTAATAAATTCAGCCTCGTTCATCAAAACGAGGGTGTTGGGGAACCGGCAGCGCGGCGTAAATATGCATTCCGGTTAAAAGTAGCACACTTTTGCTTCAAGAGCTTCATAAAACATTTACACCAATAGGAGGCCTGAGTAAAAACCACGTAAAGAGATTTATGAACGCTAAACTGCGAGCAGTTAAGACCTCAGACAGTCGGGACTTACGCCCAGGTGATGGATGTGTTATTAATCTTTCATAAGGACATTAAAGAAAAGGTTCAGCCATAAATCAGCTGTACCTAATTCTGCCCGTACCTCAGATGTAGCCAGTGAGCCAAGTCATGCTTGGCGTCTGAAGTCTTGCTCCTTTAGTTAAGGTTAGGATTAGGTTTTGGGTTGAGTTTAAGGTGAAGGTTAGGATTAGGGTCAGGGTGAGAGTTAGGAACAGGTTTTGGGTTGAGTTTAAGGTGAAGGTTAGGATTAGGGTCAGGGTGAGGGTTAGGAACAGGTTTTGGGTTGAGTTTAAGGTGAAGGTTAGGATTAGGGTCAGGGTGAGAGTTAGGAACAGGTTTTGGGTTGAGTTTAAGGTGAAGGTTAGGATTAGGGTCAGGGTGAGGGTTAGGAACAGGTTTTGGGTTGAGTTTAAGGTGAAGGTTAGGATTAGGGTCAGGGTGAGAGTTAGGAACAGGTTTTGGGTTGAGTTTAAGGTGAAGGTTAGGATTAGGGTCAGGGTGAGGGTTAGGAACAGGTTTTGGGTTGAGTTTAAGGTGAAGGTTAGGATTAGGGTCAGGGTGAGAGTTAGGAACAGGTTTTGGGTTGAGTTTAAGGTGAAGGTTAGGATTAGGGTCAGGGTGAGAGTTAGGAACAGGTTTTGGGTTGAGTTTAAGGTGAAGGTTAGGATTAGGGTCAGGGTGAGGGTTAGGAACAGGTTTTGGGTTGAGTTTAAGGTGAAGGTTAGGATTAGGGCCAGGGTGAGGGTTAGGAACAGGTTTTGGGTTGAGTTTAAGGTGAAGGTTAGGATTAGGGCCAGGGTGAGGGTTAGGAACAGGTTTTGAGTCGAGTTTAAGGTGAAGGTTAGGATTAGGGCCAGGGTCAGAGTTAGGAAGAGGTTTTGAGTCGAGTTTAAGGTGAAGGTTAGGATTAGGGCCAGGGTGAGGGTTAAGAACAGGTTTTGAGTCAAGTTTAAGGTGAAGGTTAGGATTAGGGCCAGGGTGAGGGTTAGGAACAGGTTTTGGGTTGAGTTTAAGGTGAAGGTTAGGATTAGGGCCAGGGTGAGGGTTAGGAACAGGTTTTGAGTCGAGTTTAAGGTGAAGGTTAGGATTAGGGCCAGGGTGAGGGTTAAGAACAGGTTTTGAGTCAAGTTTAAGGTGAAGGTTAGGATTAGGGCCAGGGTGAGGGTTAGGAACAGGTTTTGAGTTGAGTTTAAGGTGAGGGTTAGGATTAGCGCCAGGGGGAGTGTTAGGATTTGGTTTTGGGTTGAGTTTAAGGTTAAGGTTAGGATTAGGGCCAGGGTCAGGGTTAGGAACAGGTTTTGAGTCGAGTTTAAGGTTAAGGTTAGGATTAGGGCCAGGGTGAGGTTTAGGAACAGGTTTTGAGTCGAGTTTAAGGTGAAGGTTAGGATTAGGGTCAGGGTGAGGGTTAGGAACAGATTTTGAGTCGAGTTTAAGGTTAAGGTTAGGATTAGGGCCAGGGTGAGGGTTAGGAACAGGTTTTGAGTCGAGTTTAAGGTTAGGATTAGGGCCAGGGTGAGGTTTAGGAACAGGTTTTGAGTCGAGTTTAAGGTTAAGGTTAGGATTAGGGCCAGGGTGAGGGTTAGGAACAGGTTTTGAGTCGAGTTTAAGGTTAAGGTTAGGATTAGGGCCAGGGGGAGGGTTAGGAACAGGTTTTGAGTCGAGTTTAAGGTTAAGGTTAGGATTAGGGCCAGGGCGAGGGTTAGGAACAGGTTTTGAGTCGAGTTTAAGGTTAGGATTAGGGCCAGGGTGAGGTTTAGGAACAGGTTTTGAGTCGAGTTTAAGGTTAAGGTTAGGATTAGGGCCAGGGGGAGGGTTAGGAACAGGTTTTGAGTTCCCCACAGAACAGGCTTGATTGTGGCTAACAGAAGATCCACTAATGCAAGTTTAGATGATAATGACTCAAAACCGAGGCGGTGAAGTCGACAGTTAACGATAACAGTGACCGAAAGCTGAAATTCAGAGCCAAATCTGTTCTGTGGTGTTTAGATCCATAGCCTGCTACCTAGCTCATACCTCCTGGTTAGCTTAGCGAGTGGGCCACAGATCCAAACTCGATTCCACCTAACTGCTCTGCTGTTAAGTGTAGATGAGGAAAACTCATGTTTCACAGAACAAACTCAAGTGACTGGAACTACAGGGAGAGAAAGCTGGAACCAGACCTGCTCTGCGGTGTTTTGAGCTGTAGCCTGTTGGCCTAGGCCAGTTCAGTTAGCAGGCTTGGTTCTAGCTAACTGATTCTAAGTGGTTCTGAAGTTAAAGACCTATATCTGAGAGCTGGTTCTGAAGGCAGCGCTGCCTTTGAGGGAGAGTCAGCATAACTGGTTGCCAGCCAACAGGCCGGGGATGAATGTGATTGAATTAGAGATATACTATAAGGTTATACTATATAGGCCAATGTGTGCTTTGATATGTTCATAATTCATGCCGCACTGAAAGCGTATTACTACCATTATGTTTATTACTATAATAAGCCATGAGTGCACAATGTGCATGTACCACCTCAATAAGCTTAAAGTTTAAGCAGATGTGATTTAGGCACGGAGAGCTTGACCACAGCGATGTTCGGTGGCCTCAAGCCGCCACTGTTGCAAGAGGTACGCCTTCAGTTGTTTAATAGCCAGCATTCTTACTAGTCTACTTACATTACTTTGCTAGCTAATAAGCAAGCGGTCAAAGAAGATGCTGCTTTAGAGGCTGCTAGTTTCCCAGGCAGGTTACTGAGAAACCAACACCATTTAAAGAGAATTTCCTGAAAGTCAAACACCAACAAAGACTAAGTTCCATACCTTTTAATGCACTGCATCCACATTAGCAGCACTGAGGAACAGAGCAGCATTTCCAAAGATAAGCCCCGCCTACTGGTTATTTTAATTGGTTGGTCTCTGAACCAATTATGTTCGTTCTGCCTCAAGGGTAGCGCTGCCTTCAGAATGGTTTTGAGTCGTGATGTTGCACATGAGCTCTCCGAGATCACAAAGTTGAGGGACTTGTGCTGGACAGCTGGAATTGAAGGCGTTCTGTGGCATTACTGAGCCACTGTCTTGCGTAGTTTTTCTTTGGTATTAGCTCTATGATGGAAAGGCTTATACGGTTCCGGTTGGTTTCCCCAATACCAACACCCACTTAGGGCAAAGTGTAAATTTAGTGTGGTGCATAAACCCGAATACAGTTGATTATAGAAATGCAAAACTACATTCTTAACAAAAGAAGCTTCTTCAAGGGTTCTTTAGAGTCCTACATAGAACCATTTCATGCTTAAATGGTTCTCTGCCTGGTGAAATGATTCTCCAGAATGACGGTTAGTAAAGAAAATGGTTCTATATAGAACCATGAGCGGTCAAAGAACCATTTGTATGATTAAAGGGTTCTTTGGATTGTGAAAGTGTTCTTCAGATTGATGGAGAATGGGCTGCGGATGGTTCTTTATGGCACCTTTTGGAAAAAAGGTTCTTTCATTGTTATAAGCTTAACATCGCAACAATAGAAGAACCTTTTGTGTGCGATATAGAACTATATGATCATGCCTAAATGGTTCTTGCCATACTGAAATGGTTCTCATGGTCTTAAATGGAATCACTGCCTTTACTAAAGAACCCCTGAAGTACAAAGTCATTGAGTTGGGAAAATTGTGTAAATTGGATTTTTAGCCGAACTGTTACTTTAAAAGGCTTAATATGCATATGATGCAGGAGAGTGTACTTACCTTCATGACGATGAAGAGGAGGAGGGTGATGAAGACGCTGACCTGCGGGTGCTTCCAGGCCTGAGGGTGGCTGGCGTACTCAAACTCCTCCGCCACGCCTTGCTTGTACCACGTTCGGTTATCAAACAGCGCCACTAATGACTCGTGTTGAGTCAGCTTAGGAGGAAACAATACAAGCTTCTGTATTTACAGCTCAACTCTTGTTACCCTGTTCTTCAGTGGTCAGGACCCCCATGGACCCCTCACAGAGCAGGTACTGTTTGTGTTGTGGGTCATTCTCAGCACTGCAGTAACACTGACGTAGTGGTGGTGGTGTGTTAGTGTGTGTTGTGCTGGTGCGAGTGGATCAGACACAGCAGTGCTGCTGGACTTTTTAAACATTGTGTCCACTCACTGTCCACTCTATGAGACACTCCTACCTTGTGGGTCCACCTTGTAGATGTAAAGTCAGAGACGACAGCTCATCTGCTGCTGCACAGTTTGTGCTGGTCATCCTCTAGTCCTTCATCAGTGGTCACTGGACGCCACCCACAGGACGCTGTTGACTGGATATTTTTGGTTCTCAGTCCAGCAGCGACACTGAGGTGTTTAAAAACTCCAGCAGCACTGCTGTGTCTGATCCACTCGTACCAGCACAACACACACTAACACACCACCACCACGTCAGTGTTACTGCAGTGCTGAGAATGACCCACCACCCAAACAGTACCTGCTCTGTGAGGGTCCATGGGGGTCCTGACCACTGAACAGCATGACTGCAGACGCATATCAAATTCGGAATCTTCCATTAACATGAAAACTTGACTGTTGTGACAGCAGAACAGCTGAACACACTGGAACCGGTTAGAAGAGAACAGAACACAATTCAGCAAACAAGATGGGCTACAAAGTGCTTTATAGACTGGCTGTTACAAGATGGCATTCATGTTAATTTGGCAACAACTGAAAAGGCTGAGCTGAACCTGATGTTTCTACAGATCTATGGCTCTGCAGCACAGATGGTGAACCTACTAGTATAAGCAGGTTTCACACAGGGCTCGACAGGCCAGGTCAAGCCAGGTAGATCAGTAGGTAATAATAAAACAATCCTCCTCTACAGTAAAATAAAGCTCTGCTGATCCTTCAACACAGTTTAACAGAAAATGGTCTTAAACGCTGGAGTTAATGTAGAACTGCTGATTCACCCTTTAACCCTGAAGATCAGCGCAGACGGCTGGTCACCATAGCAACACAGACAACAGTCTCACCCAGGTAGTAGCTAACGAAATGGTAAAGAGAGAGATTTAAGATGAACACCGATCATTTGGAGATGAATGGACTTATTTGCTCGTCTGCCTTCACACGCCTATGAACGACTATGATGCCCACCCTTTGCAGCTATAACAGCTTCAGCTCTTCTGGGAAGGCTTTCCACAAGGGTTAGGAGTGTTTATGGGAATTTTTGACCGTTCTTCCAGAAGCACATTTGTGAGGTCAGACACTGATGTTGGACGAGAAGGCCTGGCTCACAGTCTCCGCTCTAATTCATCCCAAAGGTGTTCTATGGGGTTGAGGTCAGGACTCTGTGCAGGCCAGTCAAGTTCTTCCACACCAAACTGGCTCATCCACGTCTTTATGGACCTGCTTTGTGCACTGGTGGGCAGTCATGTTGGAACAGGAAGGGGCCGTCCCCAAACTGTTCCCACAAAGTTGGGAGCAGGAAATTGTCCAAAATCTCTTGGTGCTGAAGCTTTAAGAGTTCCTTTCACTGGAACTAAGGGGCCGAGCCCAACTCCTGAAAAATAACCCCACACCATGATCCCCCCTCCACCAAACTTTACACTTGGCACAATGCAGTCAGACAAGTACCGTCTCCTGGCAACAGCCAAACCCAGACTCGTCCATCGGATTCCCAGACGGAGAAGCGTGATTGGTCACTCCAGACCCATTCTTTCACTAATGTCTGTAGAAGCAGTCTGCAGGCCTAGGGGCTCGGCTTTATACACCTGTGGCCGTGGAAGTGACTGGAACACCTGAATTCACTGATTTAGACGGGTGACAATACATTTGGGAATATAGTGTATTTACAGTCAAGATGGTAAAATGATAAAATGTTGTGGCTTCTGAGGTGGATTGATTTTTATTGAAAGGACAAAGTGGCTCTTAGCATTTGGGTTGCGACCCATAGGCTATGGCATTGTTCCCATTGCATTGCAGCAACTAATTTGTTGTGGAACTACAGGGCTTCTTTGATAACACACTCCCTATTGCTTAAATAGCATATAAATAATAAATAACAGATAAGAGTAAGAAGAGAAGATGAAAAGAGAGGAGCTTCTAAGAAAGTGGTCATTCTGACTATCCAACATCAGTACCTGACCTCATTAATTCAATCAAATCCGGACAGCAATGTTCAACATGTAGTGTAAAGCCTTCCCAGAAGAGTAGAGGCTGTTACTGCAGCACAGACTCACTATTAATAGCCTTCATTTCAGAAAAACTCTGGAGTGGACAGACTTTTGGATGGATAGTGAATCTTTTCAGTACAGATAACAAAACAACGTCTGTTATAATCTAAAGCAGGTCATCTGAGCGGCGCTCAGTGGATCCAGGCCTTTATAGACACGCTTAAACAGTCAGTGACACACAAACACGAACACAGAATATCAGACCTGGCCGGCCATAAACTGCCCAAATCCCGGGGGGAACGTGAGGGTGGACACCAGGAGAGTGACCAGAGCAGGGTACACCAGCCGCCTAGAGAGAGAGAGAGAGAGAGAGAGAGAGAGAGAGAGAGAGAGAGAGGGGAAGAAAGATAAAGAGGAGTAGAAAGAGAGGGAGAAACAGATAGAGGTTTGAGAGAGACAGAGAATGAGGAAAGAGGGAGAAAGTGACAAAACAGAAAGAAAGAAAGAAAGATAGAAAGAAAGAGAAAGAGAGAGAGAGAGAAAGGGGAGGGAGGGACAGAGAGAGAGAGAGACAGAGAGAGAGAAAGAGAGAACGAGAGAGAGACAGCGAGAGAGAGGTGAAGAGAGAGAGAGAGAGAGAGAGAGATAGAGAAATAGAGAGAGAGAGAGAGAGAGAGGAAGAGACAGAGAGAGAGAGCGAGAGAGAGAGACAGCGAGAGAGAGGTGAAGAGAGAGAGAGAGAGAGATAGAGAGACAGAGAGAGAGAGAGAGACAGAGAGAGAGAGCGAGAGAGAGAGACAGAGAGAGAGAGCGAGAGAGAGAGACAGCGAGAGAGAGAGACAGCGAGAGAGAGAGACAGCGAAAGGTGAAGAGAGAGAGAGAGAGAGAGATAGAGAAATAGAGAGAGAGAGAGAGAGAGAGAGGAAGAGACAGAGAGAGACAGAGAGAGAGAGAGAGAGAGAGAGAGAGGAAGAGACAGAGAGAGACAGAGAGAGAGAGCGAGAGAGAGAGACAGCGAGAGAGAAAGAGACAGAGAGAGAGACAGAGAGAGAGATAGAGAAATAGAGAGAGAGAGAGAGAGAGAGAGAGAGAGGGGAAGAGACAGAGAGAGAGAGAGAGAGAAGGAGAGAGAGAGAGGAAGAGAGAGAGAGACAGAGAGACAGAGAGCGAGAGAGAGAGAGAGAGAAATAGAGAGAGAGAGAGAGGAAGAGACAGAGAGAGAGAGAGAGAGAAGGAGAGCGAGAGAGGAAGAGAGAGAGAGACAGAGAGACAGAGAGAGAGAGAGAGAGAGTGGAAGAGAGAGAGAGACAGAGAGACAGAGAGCGAGAGAGAGAGAGAGAGAGAGAAATAGAGAGAGAGAGAGAGAGAGAGAGAGGAAGAGACAGAGAGAGAGAGAGAGAGAAGGAGAGAGAGAGAGTAAGAGAGAGAGAGACAGAGAGACAGAGAGACAGAGACAGAGAGAGAGAGGAAGAGAGAGAGAGACAGAGAGACAGAGAGCGAGAGAGAGAGAGAGAGAGAGAGAGAAATAGAGAGAGAGAGAGAGAGAGAGAGGAAGAGACAGAGAGAGAGAGAGAGAGAAGGAGAGAGAGAGAGGAAGAGAGAGAGAGACAGAGAGACAGAGAGCGAGAGAGAGAGAGAGAAAGAGACAACAGAGAGAGAGAGAGAGAGAGAGTGAGAGAGAGACAGAGAGAGAGACAGAGAGAGAGAGAGAGAGAGAGAGAGAGAGAGAGAGGGGAAGAGAGACAGAGAGCGAGAGAGAGAGAGAGAGAGAGTGAGAGAGAGACAGAGAGCGAGAGAGAGAGAGAGAGAGAGAGAGAGAGTGAGAGAGAGACAGAGAGCGAGAGAGAGAGAGAGCGAGAGTGAGAGAGAGAGAGAGAGGGGAAGAGAGACAGTGAGCGAGAGAGAGAGAGAGAAAGAGACAGAGAGAGAGAGAGAGAGAGAGAGACAGACAGAGAGAGAGAGCGAGAGTGAGAGAGAGAGACAGAGAGAGAGAGAGAGAGAGACAGAGAGAGAGAGCGAGAGACAGAGAGAGAGAGAGAGACAGAGAGAGAGAGCGAGAGAGAGAGACAGAGAGAGAGACAGAGAGCGAGAGAGAGAGAGAGCGAGAGTGAGAGAGAGACAGAGAGAGAGAGAGACAGAGAGAGAGAGTGAGAGAGAGAGAGAGAGAGAGAGAGAGAGCGAGAGTGAGAGAGAGAGAGACAGACAGAGAGAGAGAGCGAGAGAGAGAGAGAGACAGAGAGAGAGAGAGAGAGACAGAGAGAGAGAGAGAGAGACAGAGAGGGAGAGAGAGACAGAGAGAGAGAGAGAGAGAGACAGAGAGAGAGAGGGGGGAAGAGAGACAGAGAGAGATTCATAACCGTTGTGTCTCACTGAGCTCCAGTAAGGCTGCATCAGGCTGCTCTGTGCAGCACTGAGGACACCTATGAACCTGGAACACCGAGAGATCCGCTCACTTCTTCAGCAGAAACTTATTGATGGTCTTCTGCTTCCTCATAGACTCCACGATCAGTCTGTTCAGGTAGACAAACAGAGCCCCTCCGAATCCGCTGGCGATGCTGCGGAAAGAGCCCAGAGTTTCAGAGAGAAATACTGAGATGCTCGTTTATATGACAAACAAAGTCACAATCAAATCCCAGAGAGATTCACATAACATTATAATACACCACGAGACAGAACTCGGAGACTTCCAGAAGGCAGCAGCGTGACCAGACTGAGGAATGACCGCACTGAGCTGATAGCGGCAGCATTAAAAAGGCAGACAGCGCTGAGGAGCCTGAGCAGACGTGTGAAATAAACAGTGACTGAGTTCAGAAGGTAGAGGAGGCCATTTCCAGACATTTCAGGAACAAAAGCACGCTGGAGCGTCGCGGGAAGTGGAACATGCCGCAAAACACATTTTCTAAAGGCCACCACGCTGCAAATTAGTCATCTAAACAGCGGCTGTGTGTTAAACGGGGCTGATTCCACTTCACCAAAACTTCCCCCTTGATTACACCTCATGGAATGATGCTTTCGGGGCTGTTTTCACGGGAGAGATCAAAAGTTCTAAATGTGGCCCATCGCTCAGCTCCACGCCGGTGGCTGTCGTGCCGTATGAATCAGCCTGGGACGTGATTGGGCCTTCTCTGTCTTGCATTCTTGCCAAAGCCTTTAAACATTTTGGACATGGGGTGAACAAATGAAACAGCGCTGTAACTCTGGGCCGCAGCCAAGCCGAGCTTTCCTGATTAAATACCAGCAGTGTGAGGCGAGCACCTACCCGAGCACCGCGAACGCCGGCAGCTCCTGCAGGTCAAACGGGAAGTCCAGGCGAAAGCGCGTCTTAAAGAGAGCGGTGATGGTCTCTGAGGGAGGGAGAGAGAGAGAGGCAGAGAGACAGAGAGGACAGGAAGTTCCACTGTCATCTGTTCATCACTGTACAAGCGTATGGATGTAATATGATGTACAATAATCTGTAATAATATTCATCGTTATGCTCTCACTGCCCGAAATTTAAATAGTGAAAAATTGGTTTGGGTTTTTTTTTTGTTGATTGAAATATCACACATGAAGTAACGACAGACAGACAGACAGACAGACAGACATACAGATAGATAAGATAGACAGACATACAGACAGACAGATATAGAGACAGATATACAGACAGAAAGACAGACAGACATATAGATAGATAGATAAGATAGATATACAGACACAGACAGATATACAGATAGATAGATAGATAGATAGATAGATAGATAGATAGATAGATAGATAGATAGATAGATAGACAGACAGACAGACAGACAGACAGACAGACATATAGATAGATAGATAAGATAGATATACAGACACAGACAGATATACAGAAAGATAGATAGATAGATAGATAGATAGATAGATAGATAGATAGATAGATAGATAGATAGGCAGGCAGGTAGGCGACAAACAGACAGAATGACAGAAAGAAAGACAGACAGACAAGCAGAGACACAATCAGATAGATAGACAGACAAACAGACAGACAGACAGACAGACAGACAGATAGATAGACAGACAGACAGATAGAAAGACAGACAGACAGATAGATATACAAATAGATAGATAGATAGATAGATAGATAGATAGATAGATAGATAGATAGATAGATAGATAGGCAGGCAGGTAGGCGACAAACAGACAGAATGACAGAAAGAAAGACAGACAGACAAGCAGAGACACAATCAGATAGATAGACAGACAAACAGACAGACAGACAGACAGACAGACAGATAGATAGACAGACAGACAGATAGAAAGACAGACAGACAGATAGATATACAAATAGATAGATAGATAGATAGATAGATAGATAGATAGATAGACAGACAGACAGACAGACAGACAGACAGACAGATAGATAGACAGACAGACAGATAGAAAGACAGACAGACAGATAGATATACAAATAGATAGATAGATAGATAGATAGATAGATAGATAGATAGATAGATAGATAGATAGACAGACAGACAGACAGACATACAGACAGACAGACAGACAGGTATAGAGTGTGTGAGCTGAGCTGTCAGTGGGCTTAAACGGCTTTAGCAGTGAAATCTGTCTCACCCTCGTCTTTGTTCCACACTGCCAGCACCCTGAAGATGAAGGCACTGAACGTGGCGGCGAAGAAACCCCTCCAGTAATTCCTCACAGCGAAGAAGGTGGACGTCACTTCAATGCTGAACAGCACACCTGCAGCACACAGTTAACCACACATCAGCTCCACGAAAGCACACGAACGAAAAGATGCCGGGAGTCCAGCTCAAGCACACGGGCAGTTTACCGTACACTCAGGACAAAGAGGTTAACGGCTCTCGCAGCTCACAGAGTCTATTACTTTATATAAAACTATTTGTTTATATATATTTTTTTAATCGTTCAAGTATTCAGCATCTATTTTTTGCTGTTGTAGTTTTGGCATATTTTGAACAAGCAGTGGCCAGTCGAGGGCAAAATGTTAAGTAAAGATGAAATAAACACAGCTGGCCCACAGCGTTCGACAGCCCTGCTCTAGCTGCTCCCCTGTGACAGCCGTGCTGCTGTGAGGACATCGTGATTTTACGTGACGTTAAAATGAAGTGTTCTCATATTTTTCACTGTCTGAGTTCTTTACTACAGTCTCTGCCGTCTGTTTCAGTCTGTAGCATACTGCCTTGCCCGGCTTTGTCTCTCCCGCTTTCTGCCTGTCTGTCTTTGTTTATCTTCCCTCACGTGTCTTGCCATGCGCCTCTTGTCATTTGTCTCACCTGTCTGCTGTCTATAGCTCCACCCCCTCTCATTAGTCCCAGATGTTTCTGGCTTGTTCCGTGTGTATTTATATCTCTGGCTGTGTTCTCAGGCCCTGTTCTAGATTTCTCTCGTTGGTTATCTAGTCCTCTTCATGCTCTTTAGCCTAGTTTCCGTCCTGTTGTAGTATTTTGTTGGTGAATGTTCTTGTTTTCTGGATGCTTTCATCATCGCTTTCACTACAAACAAGGACTTGCGCTTCCTGCCTCTGCGTCACAGCCTCCTTCTGTACCTCCTCTCACTGGTGCAAATGGAGAGCGTTAACGTCATGACAGCTAATCAATTACAAGATTTCTTCCCACAATTCTTCTGTTGACGTTATTGATTGATTAGCTGTTGCAGCTCTAGACTGATAAACATGCAGCTGAGTGCCGGATCCTGAGCGCAGAGCAACTTCGTTCCATTTACATTTTACATTTACGGCATTTGGCTGACACTCTTATCCAGAGCGACTTACAATTTTATCATTTTACACAGGAAGGCCAAGGCGGTGTTGGGAGTCTTGCCCAAGGACTCTTATAGGTATAGTGTAGGGGGCTTACCCAGGTGGGGATTGAACCCCAGTCTACAATGTAGGGAAGTGTAGGGAACTACACTATCCCATCCACATTCCAATCATTCCCTGCTGAAAAGAATTACAGAACCCAGTAAAAGTGTCTGCTGGTGTCCAACTGTCACTTATGGTGTCCTGTGTCTTCTCGATGGGTTGATATCACAGTAACCACCTTTACATGCAGCTGTTAATCCTTTAATAATCTGACTAGTAGTTAATCAGACTAGAATAAATCCAGACTAGTCAAGGCTGAATGAGGCCTTTGCAAATACAATTACTATCCAACTGATCGAGGTGGGTAACCCTGCAAATAATCTGTTAAATAATATAATTAGACTAATGTAAACTGTATCCGATTACATTCCCTATCGGAAAGTTGAAGTCCGTTCTGCATGTGCGTCGCGTCACAGTGAGAGTTTATAAATGTTCAACATGCTGCTCCTCTGCACAGGAGACGAAGTTCATGCTCTGATCTTTAAAAAACTTTAAACCATATGTTTGTCTGAACAGTAAAGCTCACGACAGACAGACAGACAGACAGACAGATAAACAGACAGTCAGAATGACAGACAGACAGACAGATAGATTTATAGATAGGTGGATAGCCAGACAGACAGACAGATAGACAGTTAGTCAGATTGACAGACAGACAGATAGATAGATTTATAGATAGGTGGATAGACAGAAAGATAGACAGACAGACAGACAGACAGACAGACAGATAGACAGATAAACACACAGATAGAAAGATTTATAGATAGGTGGATAGACAGACAGACAGACAGACAGACAGATAGAAAGACAGACATACAGATATATAGACAGACAGATAAACAGACAGCCAGATTGACAGATAAACAGATGGAGAGATTTATAGATAGGTGGATAGACAGACAGACAGATGAACAGACAGACAGATGGATGGATAGATGGATGGACGGATGGATAGACAGACGGATAGACAGACGGAAAAACTGACCGACAGTGAGTTTGCAGGAACTATATAGTGAATTAAAAACAGCTGAAAACTCAGTAACTCACTGCTGCTCGTTCTCACGTGATGCTGGTTGTCATGGTAACATCTATACCAAGGGGTTCACTAACTGTGGATCTGATTACTTGCAGTGTGAATGTAAACAGAGATTTCCATCAGGTTGTTGAGTGGAGTGAGAATATAAACACCTCGGTCTTAATCTGTAATCAGAATGTATTCAATCAGACTGGTGTGGACACACAGCCAGTGTAAAGGACTCTAATGGTTTAACAGGTGCTCTGGGACTGACTGCAGATGCCGCTGATAATCAGCAAGAGCGTCTAACAGGAAACTAGTGACCTCCAACGGTAACCATGAAGCCAGTTCTCATTAGGGTCATCGCTCTATATGGAGAAATATATTCCACATGTATTCATCAAATATGTTTTTGCAGTGTTTAAAAACTGCCAAAAAAGTTTGTGTTAAATATATTTTTTAAATGGATGGAATGGAAGAGACTGGAACACAAACTCATTTCTGAAGGCATCAGACAGTGAAGGGCATCAGACAGTGAAGGGCATCAGACAGGATTCCGGCTTCTAAAAACTCCAGCAGCACTGCTGTGTCTGATCCACTCAGACCAGCGCAACACACTAACACACCACCACCACGTCAGTGTTACTGCAGAGCTGAGAATGACCCACCACCCAAACAGTACCTGCTCTGTGAGGGTCCATGGGGGTCCTGCCCACTGAAGAACAGGGTAACAGAGTATCAGAGAAACAGATGGACTACAGTCTGTAACTGTAGAACTACAGAGTGCAGCTATACAGTAAGTGGAGCTGATAAAGTGGACAGTGAGTGTAGAAACAAGGATATTTGGTTCAAATGGCAAAATATTCTGAAATACATTTTAGTGTTTTGGATGTATTTCAAATATACAAAACATATATCCATATATTGTTTTTCCATATGTTACCAAAGCAAGGATTTCCGAAGGAAGGCAAGGCGGTTCCTGAGTGTTATCTAGAGCTCATCAGCAGTGAATCATGTAAACATTGATTTAGCTCTGTGTAATAGAGTTAGAGGTCAAAGTACTGAATGACTCCTGTGGAGCTGCAGTACACTTTACCTCCAATAGGGGCAGCGAAGCAGCAGCCAACTCCAACCGCACACGCCGCAGAGAGCATCTCCGTATTCCTCAGTTCATTCTGCAAGAGAGCACACACACACACCACAGACACACACACACACACACCACAGACACACACACACCACAGACACACCACAGACACACCACAGACACACACACAAGACATACAGACACACCACACATACACGCCCACCCACCACAGACACACAGACACACCACAGACACACACGCACACACCACACATACACACCCACCCACCACAGACACACAGACACACCACAGACACACCACAGACACACACACACACCACACATACACACCCACCCACCACAGACACACCACAGACACACACACACACACCACACATACACACCCACCCACCACAGACACACAGACACACCACAGACACACCACAGACACCACACATACACACCCACCCACCACAGACACACCACAGACACACCACAGACACACACACACACACACCACACATACACACCCACCCACCACAGACACACACACAGAAACACACCCACCCACACACACACACACACACATACACACACAGACATACACACACAGACACACACTGTGCAGAGCTTTCTAAGGCAGTATTATGTAACAGAACAGGTGATTAGACTGAACTGAAAGATACACTACAGTCTCAAAAAAGACGGTTCTCTAAAGTTCTGTAGTAAACACAGTGGGTCTTTATAGCTCTGTCTGCATGCCTAAACTGTTCCTTGGTTCTTCAGATAGATGGAGGATGTGTTGGAGAACCGCAGTCTTCACTGCAAAAGTGAAGGGAAGGAATCTCCAATCTAGCCAATTCGTCTATTCTGATCATGAGATGAGATCATGTTGTGAGAATATAAGGAGATTATTTAACTTATTTCTCAGCATTCTTTACTTGTTTTGAGGAGTTTTAAGCTGATTTCTTTAAATAATCTTATAATATGCCTGTAACAATCTCATAATGAGAAATATCAGATACGCTGACTACATTTAAGATGATTTCACTTCCTAATATGTGCCGAGTTTACTAGAGAACCACATGGAGAACCACCTGTTTTTAGAGCTTGTACTTGTTCCAACTAGAGCTTCTCTCTGTGTACCACAATCACCACAATAATCGACAAGAACAGACTCTTTTTAATGTGCAGTGCCATTAAATCTGCATGTTCTTGTATGCAGTGGTGGACAGTAACTGAGTACCTGAGTACCTGAGTAACTGAGTAACTGAGTAACTGAGTAACTGAGTAAATGTAATTAGTTTCTGTACTTTAGTATTTTTGGTGTATCTGTACTGAAGTTTCTCTGTTCTGGACTTTTTCCTTTCACTCCACCACATTTCAGAGTCTAATATCCGACTTTTTCCTCCTACATTTTGAGAAATCTGTCGTTCCTTTTGGTTTCTGTGTGTATAAAAACGTAACATGTCAAAACGAAAGAAGCGCAAAGCCAGAGCACCAATCAGGGCCCAGCGGTCACTTTGTTTAGAGCTGGTTTTGACCTGTTGGTCATACCGACCCAGTGCAGCACGCGGTTCAACGTCAGCGCAGCAGCGTAAAACTTTGGGAGAGTCTGTTCAACATAAATGATGAACTAACCTAACTTTGTGTAAATAGAGCTCAATATAGAAATATGTCCACATATGCAGTCGAGACTGACGCGGCTTTTTTCTGAATTTCTACAAACACCATTTCATTTTATAGTAAATGAGTTTGGGCTGGTTTATGTTTATGAACAGACGCCTACAGATCAACATAGTAAAGGAGCTCATCTGTGATCCTGAGTTTAAAGCCAGTTTTTATTCAACTTAAACTTGGAACTAAGTTGTAAATAAATCTGAAACTGAAACTTTGCTTGTGTGTAAAAAGTGATTTCAGAGCCACTCGGTTCTCCCTGATGGAAACTGTTTACCTTCAGTGTTTTGTGCTTCTGATCATTTTAATAGACGTCAGCGTCACTAATTAATGACCTTCTATTAAAAGACTGGTTTACCAAGAGAGACGCTGGAGGACTTTCACCTGAAATGAGTTCATGAAGCCAGTCTGGTTATAAAAATGATAACAGGACATCAGAGCCAGAATTCCTCTTTTAGTACTTTTACTTTATACTTAAGTACATTTGAAGGGAAATACTTTAGTACTTTTACTCAAGTGGAGGTCTAAAGGGAGGAACTTCTACTTTTACTGGAGGAATATTTTACCCTGGGGGTCTCGACTTTAACTCAAGTACCTGGTTTGTGTACTTTGTCCACCACTGCTTGAATGTGGATAAAAAGAATGACCGTCAAACATACATCAGAACGAGGAAACCGAAATAACAGAAGTGAAATTAAAAGAACTCACAAATGGGGGATAGACAGCAAAATAAGGGCCTAGGTTTTCTCATCAAAGATAACAGAAAGTATTCGTTTGGTGACGTGGACACAGTCATACCCGCACACCCTCTTACCTTGT